>NC_041218.1:1319382-1452266 GCF_002837175.3 Physeter macrocephalus | reverse complement strand
CCCCGCGCCCCGCCCCCCCCCCCCCCCCCCCCCGCTGGGATGCCTTCCGTCTCGTCCTTCTTCTGGACACAGCCTTCCAAGATTTCTTTCGAGTTCTCCTTTTCTTCTGAGAGCTCTCTGAGTCGCGGAGGGGGAGTGCCTGTCCTTTCTCTGCGCTGCCTCGTCCCCGCTGCCCACCCGTATTGAGGTGTGCACTCCCAGGGCAGGGCCGCTCCTGCTGACTCTGCTTTATTGCTAGTGTCTGGAATCGTGTCCGGCCCATGGCGGGTGCTCAACTCATAGGCTTCCTCTGCTCCCACCAGACTGTGCACTCCTTGGGAACAAACACTTTTATGACTTTTAAAATAGCCAGTGCCTAGCATGACGCATGAGTCAGCCAATATTTGTTGAGAATAAATTCCTCTTCTGTGCCTCGTTTGAATGTCTTTTGAACAGAGACGGTCTCGGAGTTGGGGAATATAGGAAGAAGCTCCGGTTCTGGTGTGGAATTTGGTTGCTAGTTCAGGTGCTACATGTGATAGTGTACATAATTTATAGACATCGATTAAGTGCTCTGTCACACTTTTCTTTCTGTGCTGAACTGGCTTTTTATGGCCACCTTTGTGTCCCGGGCCTTTGCGATTGCTTACCTCACCTTTCCTGGGCATCTGGGTCCTTTGTTTCTCAGCCCCTCCCACTCCCCATGCCTCTGAACTCATGGCACGTTTTGGTGACCCCGGTTTTTTTCTGTGGCCTCCCCTCCCCACCAGCCTCCTTTCCCATATAGCTTCCAAATTACGTATGTATTACGAAGGCAAAAGAGTTTTAAAAACTTCTCAAAATGTGAAATAATATGATCATACTTAATGTTGTTTTTCAAAGTAAATAGTACACTGCTTAATAGCTTAGGCTCTGGACCCGTCTTGAGTTCAGATCTTGGCTCTACCACTCTTGAACCTCACTTTTGTCGTCTGTAAGCAGGAAAAGTAATAGTCCTTAAACCGCATTGGGTTATTGTGAGGAATATGTGGTGAACCAAGTCCTAGGGTTTAGGATGTTGCTTAGCGCGTGGAGGGTAAGCGCTCAGTCCGCGTTAGTTGTCTGTGCGCTGGGCACAGTGCTCGGGCGCAGAGGAATCAGTGTTGGTGGCAGCTGGCGCTGTCCTGGAGCCTCCTGTCCCGTGTGACTGGCGTGGCACGTGGGGTTGGTTGGCCTCCCCAGCACGCCTTTCTCTCCTCTCTGTAAAATATCTAGGGAGCGTGAGTGCTCTTTGAAAGGCCTTCACATCATTTTAAACTACAGTTGAAATCACATGTAAGGGTTCTTGTGTGTGTGTCCAGGACTTTGGATTTGCTTGCTATGCTTATTTTATAATTTTTGAAATGAGCTGTTTTAAGTAGGAAACTTTACAGCCCTGGAGCACAGTGAAGAGAAGTGACCTTCCATTTATATGCGTGTCCTCTGTCCAAGGATTTTAATCTCTAGGTCATCAGAGGGTAGGGATATTCATCCTCAGCACATTCGGCATTGCCTCTGGTGCGTTCACAGCCATCTCAAAGCGTAGGCTTCAAACTTCAAGTGTTCACTTAGAATCCAGTTATGCTTTTTGATAATTGGCGCCTATTTTGATTTTTTCAATACTTCAGCCTCAGTGCTGTGTTGCAGGTATTCAGAAGCGCTTTTCAGCTTTGATGGCTCCTCCTTTTAGACTGCTTTGCTTTACTTAAGGGAAATGCTCGTTCGTTCATTTTGTAAATATTTATTAAATCCCTACGTGTGGCAGACATTGAAGCCAATGAGAGGGACCCGGTGGTAAGAGACAGGCCAGCCCCTCAAACCCGCACAGCTTTTAGCTTAGTGACAGCTAAGCTTATGTGTGAAGTCAGTTTGGTGACTGTTTTGCTGGCATGTACCATTTTTTAAAATTATAATTAATTTATTTGTTTATTTTATTTTGGGCTGTGTCGGGTCTCCGTCGCTGCACGCGGGCTGTCTCTAGTTGCAGCGAGCGGGGGCTACTCTTCGTTGTGGTGTGCGGGCTTCTCATTGCGGTGGCTTCTCTTGTTGTGGAGCACAGGCTCTAGGCATGTGAGCTTCAGTAGTTGTAGCTCTTGGGCTCAGTAGTTGTGGCTCGTGGGCTCTAGAGCTCGGGCTCGGTAGTTGTGGCACACGGGCTTAGTTGCTCTGCGGCATGTGGGATCTTCCCAGACCAGGGCTCAAACCCGTGTCCCCTGCATTGGCAGGTGGGTTCTTAACCACTGTGCCACGAGGGAAGTCCCTACCATTTTTTTAAAAGTAAAACGTGGGTTTGATTTCAGACATTAAGTATATTTTCTCGTAGTTGTAACAGCATGTATCATTTTAAGAAATCTTAGCTCTTTAACCAAGTAATGAACATATATTAAATCTGATTAAATGGAGTAGAAGGAAGAGAAATTACAGACATATATTTGCGACTCCTATTCATAAATAAAGATAATGACCAGAAATATGGCTGTGTTTTAATCTAGAAGCTTTCCATAATTCTGAGCCCTTTTTACTTTAGATTTTTCCATTCCTCCTCCTCCTTTTAATTAATCAGTTAAAAATGAAATATTTTTCTGACCTTTGACATGTGATAGATACTTTTTATTTGAATTCAAGAAATGAAATTCTCTGTAATGGAAAATATCTGGAGGATTTATTTCTTTGGCTGAAAATTTTGTCAGTTAGAAACTTTTTGCTCTACACATTATGTATTCCTTCACATATCAAAGTATTATTTTAAATTGGCTTCATTACTTGCTTTCTGACTCTATTCTGATGAGTTGTATGTTTGTGTTAAGAAATTTAGGTTTACTAGTTTTTCTAATGATTTATATGTTGATGTCTTAGGCCTTTAATTTTATTTTGGATTAAATTTACAAAAATAAAATGCCCATACAGTATAGACTGGAATGGTTCTGGCAGGGGGAGGAGGGTCGTGTGTAAGTATTTTTATTTTATTTGAAATGTTTAACTTTCCCATTTGTTATTTCAGTTCCTTCTACATATCAAGTAATTTTATTTGAAATATAGTTTTACTTACAATGAAAAGAATTTTAAAAATTTTGGTAACAATAAAAGATTGATTTTTTTCACTGAAATTTTTATTGAGATAATTGTAGACTCACATGCAGCTGTTAGAAATGATACAGAAAGGTCTGTTGTTTGCATTGCCTAATTTCCCGTGGGGGTTGTATTTTGCAAAGCTGTAATATGTGCTCACAAGCAGGATATAGACATTGATACAATGCACTGATCTTACTCAGATCTCCCCAGTTTTACCTGAACTAACCTGTGTGTAAGGAAATCAGATTTTATTCTTAGAAAACTACTGAAGTACTACAATTAGATCTGTGAGCTGGGGGTGAGGGTGAGGGAACCATTTAGCCTCTTGCGCCTCAGATTTCTTACTAAGTCAGATGGTTTGATTGGATGATCTCTAGAATCCTTTGGGTCACAACATTCTATAATTTTTGTATGGGAGTATTTTAGAATTTGAAATTATAACCTTTATCTTTTCTCTCTTTTTTGTGTTTAGGAAGAAAAGGCTTCTCTTTTACACCGTACTCAGGAAGAAAGAAGAAAGAGGGAGGTAAAAACAGTTTTGTAATAGTCCCTGTAGATAAACATTTTTCCATGGCATCTAAATAAGTCTTGGTTTTCCTGTTTTATATATTAGATATACGTATGTTATATGTGACATAACTTAAGTATTTATATGTATGTTAAACTTCAGAAACATTTCTGGATTTGTTGGATTTTATGGTAGGTCATCTATTCTGGAACCAATGTAGGAAAGAAGGACTAAAAGAGCAGTTTCCAGAATAGAGGGAGAAAATAGGCTTTCAGTTCACTTACTTGCTTATGATATGGCTTCCAGAAGATGTAGAAAGTCTTCGTGTATAGTGTTCATGTTTTGTCAAGCAAAAGGAGAAAACTTCCTGTCAAGGCACGTTATCTTAACTATTTGTGAAGAAGCTGAATAAATGAAAGGAGCTAGTGACATTTGGCATTTTAGTCTTTATTTTACATTTTATCTTTTGGAGGTAATTTCTTAAAATGGCTTTACTTTGTTGATTAATCAGCAGTTGTGGTGTCTTATGGCCTGCTTTTCTAGGTCATTTTTTGTTTTGTTTTTTAATAATTCATCCATTCCTTTAGCAAATATAAATTGAGAGCTTGTTATGTTCCAGGTACTTTTCTGCTGGCTGGGTATGTAGATAGGGAATAAAACAGTGTTTCTGCTGGGCCGTAGAACCCAGATGTTCGTCGGATCCTGAGATGGGGACTGGGAAGGCCTGCTTTGGATAGGGTGTTGAGGGGAGGCACCGCTGAGCTGGTGAGAGTCGAGTGGGTTTCTGAAGGGTGGAAAGGAAAAGCTGTGGAAAGCTGGAAGAAGAGCATGCGTGGTGAAGGGAGCAGCAGATGCAAAAACGCTCAGGCAGGGTTTCTCAACCTTAGCATTTTTGACGTTCTGGCCAGGTAGTTCCTTGTTGTGGGGACTGTCCTGCACGCTGCGGGATGCTTAGCAGCATCCCTGGCCCCTCTCCTCTAGATGCCGAAACGCTCCCTACCCCCGCTGAGACAACCGCAGATGTCTCCAGAAATTACCGAACGTTCCCTCGGTGGGAATTGCCCTCACTTGAAAATCACTGCTCAAACGAGAAAAGGGTGTATTGGTTGGTGTCTTTTATCTTTTCTGGAAAATTCTCAGTCAGCCATCTCTCCCAGTCGTGCCTCTGCCCCATCCTCCCTCTCCTCCTCCTCTTGGACTCCCATGACAGAGATGTTCGACCTTTGCATTATGTCCTGTGTGTCTCCTGTACTCATTTCGGTATATTTATTCTTTTGAATATCTATGCTTTGGTTTGGCTAATTTCTTCTGATCTAACTTCTGATTTACAAATTATCTCTTTTAGTGATGTCTGATTGTTAAGTACATCCACTGAGTTCTGAATTTCAGTTTTTATTTGAGTTCTAGAATTTTCTTTGATTCTTTTATTTCCCAGTTCTCTCGTCTTTTCATTTCTTGCACGTAATTGTAGATTTTTTTTTTTTTTTTTTTTTTTTTTGCGGTACGCGGGCCTCTCACTGTTGTGGCCTCTCCCGTTGCGGAGCACAGGCTCCAGACGCGCAGGCCCAGCGGCCATGGCTCACGGGCCCAGCCGCTCTGCGGCATGTGGGATCTTCCGGGACCGGGGCATGAACCCGTGTCCCCTGCGTCGGCAGGTGGACTCTCAACCACTGTGCCACCAGGAAAGCCCGTAATTGTAGATTTTTAAAGATAATGTTTACTCTCCAGTGTTTGGAATTCCTGTGGGTTCGTTTCTGTTGTTTGTCCTCTTGATTTTAAATTCTTGTCTTTGCCTGCTTATTTTGGTTGAATACCGGACATTGTATGTTCCAAACTGAAGCGATATCTTCGGGCTTAGAATATGGCCTCTTCTTTTTGGAGAGCATTGCGTTTGCTTCTGGCAGGCAGTGGGGTGGGGATGAACCCCCTTTAAAACAGGGATGAGCTAAGCTGAAGCTGGCCTCTGGGCCTCGTGAGGACTCGCCTGTCCTCAGCGCACCTGCCAGAGAGCTGGAGTGTTCCTGAGACTCTTCCCCAGCAAACAGATGAATGAGTAAAAATAAGTGTTTTGAGAATGCATGGGATGTTATATGGGTTTTTAATTAAGTGCTGTTAGAGTCATCGTAGTTATGAATAGATTCCCAAACTAGGTTTAAGCTCAAGGGTTCCCTTGTTGTAACCATTTGAAGCTCAGAAAGTACACTTTTGTGACCTGATGGTATGTTCTCTAATCCCAAGATTGAGTGAGTGTGTATGTGCCTTTCAAGCCTGGCAGGTGGCATTCATAGAAGATGTGAAACATTGTCATGTGATAAGACAGAGTACAGATTTTCGTGTCACACCTGAGTTTGCTCTCTGACTCATATCTTTTGGCATCACTTAATCTTTATGGAAGTCTCGGTTTCTGTGTCTTTAAAGCAGGAGTAATACTCCCCTGTAAGGTTATTGTATGAATGCATGTGAAGTGTCTCTCTTAGGGCTGGCACATAGTAGGCTCTCAAACACTGTTAGCTGCAGTGGTTATAATGATGATGAAGAATGTATAGTTTTGCTAGGTCACTGAAAGTTTTTTTTTTTTTTAACATCTTTATTGGAGTATAATTTCTCTACAGTGGTGTGTTAGTTTGTGCTTTATAACAAAGTGAATCAGCCATACATATACATATGTTCCCATATCTCCTCCCTCTTGCGTCTCCCTCCCTCCCTCCTTATCCTACCCCTGAAAGTTTTAAAGACAGAGTCGAGTTGATAAAAATTGGCGTTTTCTGCTTGGAAACAAAGTGACCTTTAAAATAGATGCTTCTGTTTGTATTTTTTTTAATACTTAAAACAAAAACTTAAAAAAAGAGAAGTCTTTCTATGCTGGTAGAATTGTAAAATGGTGTAGCTATTTTGGAAAACAGTCCAGCAGTTCCTCAAGTGTTAATTCCATGCCTAGATATACACCCATGAGAAATGAAAATCTATGTCCCCACAAAAGCTGGTACAGGAATGTCCACAGCAACATTATTCTTAATAGCCCAAAGTGGAAAGAGCTCAAATGTCCATCAGGTAATAAGTGGATAAACAAAATGAGACATCCATACAGTGGAACAGCCATAAAAAGGAGTGAAGTACTGATACATGGTACAGCGTGGATGAACCTTGAAAACATCATGCCAAGTGAAAAAAGTCAGACACAAAAGGCCACATATTATGATTCCATTGTACATAATGTCCAGAATAGGCAGTTCCATATAGACAGAAAATTGATTAGTGATTGCCAGCAGCTGGGGGTCGGGGTGGGAGGACAGAGAATGAGGGATGACTGGGTAAAACCCCTGGGTACAGGGGTTTTGTTGGGGATGGGCGATGAAAATGTTCCAAAATTAGACAGTGGTGATGATTGCACAACTTTGAGTATATTAAAAATTGGTGAATGGTACACTTAAAAGAGTCAATTTTGTGGTACATGAATTATGTAGCTGTTTTTTTTTTTTTTTAAGTCTTAACTAGTATTTGTCATTTTCACTGATCCTGACCCATTGTTCCCTCCTCCCTGCATTATTCAGGAAGAAAGACGAAGATTGAAAAATGCAATAATTATCCAGTCATTTATTCGAGGCTATAGAGACAGAAAACAGCAAGTAAGTTTGTTTTTAAACTGAGAAGGAATTAGAAAGGTATGAGAGAGCTTATTTTATTTATTATTATTTTTTAATAGCTTGATTGATTGGCTGCGTTGGGTCTTCCGTTGCTGTGCGTGGGCTTTCTCTAGTTGACGCGAGCGGGGGCTACTCTTCGTTGCGGTGTAAGGGCTTCTCATTGCAGTGGCTTCTCTTGTTGCGGAGCACAGGCTCTAGGTGCACAGGCTTCAGTAGTTGTGGCACGTGGGCTCAGTAGTTGTGGCTTGCAGGCTCTAGAGCGCAGGCTCAGTAGTTGTGGCACATGGGCTTAGTTGCACCGCGGCATGTGGGATCTTCCCGGACCAGGGCTCGAACCCGTGTCCCCTGCGTTGGCAGGCAGATTCTTAACCACTGCGCCACCAGGGAAGCCCCGAAAGCTTATTTTAAATATGGCCTTGGATTCTTAGAAGTGGAATTCATTTTGTACGTGTTTTTGTGTGTACTTGTTTAATGAAAGTTAATGTGGATAAAAGTATTTTCCCCAATAGTTAATTTTATTAGTTTATATAAAGATTTATAGACAGATGAGTTTTTTGGTGATTTTTAAATTATTAAATGCAAACATAGGCCAAACCACGGCTAAAGATCACAGTAGAAGGAGGTGGTGGAAGACTCCTGCATAGGGCGTTCATGGCTCTGTCACTACATTCCAGGCTTTTTGGGTTTCATTAACCGTTTACCAATGATAACTTCTCAGTAACGGAATCTTAATTGTCAGTTTCCACTACTCCAGTTTAAACACTGAGTGGCCATTTAGACCATACGATCATGTGATCCTGTCTTTATGTCTCTTTTTGTTTTCAGTATTCCATCCAGAGAAGTGCATTTGATCGCCGTGCCGGCTTGTCCCAGTCCGGTGGCACTTTTTCCATCGCCAGTGGTCCCAACCTTACCCTTTTGGCGAGGCAGCTTCTGTTTTTTTACAAACAGAATGAAGACTCAAAACGCTTGGTGAGTGTTGACTACATTTTCACTAACCCTTGTTAATGTGTTTTCCAGCTTTTGGTTTAAGGTGGTCAGAAAACCCCTCCAGCGTGTCTCACACCCTTGTGACTTCCTCAACCAGCGGTAATAGGTCGTCTTGGTGATAATGTTTTACCTCTTAAAAATGGATACAGATTTTCAGTAGGCTTTTTCATTTTTTTTAATTAAGGAAAATTTCAAACATAAGAAACAGTAGGCTACTCTGTTGTGCTGTCCCCGTTACCCAGTCTGCACAGACAGCACCTTGTTTTGCACAGAACCCTCCCCCCGTGCCGTGCATCCTCTGCATCGTAGCCTGTTACCTGTAAATACTTAAATGTAAATCGCTAAACTCTAGGGTCTCTCTCTTGCAGCATCTAAAATATAATTGTGTAACTTAAAAAACGTTATAGGTTTTGATGTTATCAGTGATGAGGAACGGTGTGTATTCATGGAGGAGATGCGTGGATGAATCGTCTTTATAAAGTGGAACTTGTTACTGTGTCCACTTTCCCAGGAAATATTGAGATTCATTAGGTTAAATACGTATTTATTCTTAGACATCCTCATTTACCTGGATTAATAATTTCTAATTAAAACATGGGTATACAGTGAAAAGTAAGTCTTCCATGCTCCAACCGTACACTAGAAGGATCCTTGTGTGGCCTATAAGTACAGAAGACATAGGAATACTTTATTGCTTATCTGGTGTTTGGCTTTAACACCCAGTGTTGCTTCCTGTATTGAGCTAGGCTGGACCGTGGGAAGAACTTTGCATAAATCTTTAGAGGCAGTAAAGATGGCTTTCCTTTAATGCAGGCTCTTTTTAAAATTTATTAATTTATTAATTTATTTATTTTTGGCTGCGTTGGGTCTTTGTTGCTATGCATGGGCCTTCTCTAGTTGCGGCTAGCAGGGGCTACTCTTCGTTGTGGTGTGTGGGCTTCTCTTGTTGTGGAGCATGGGCTCTAGGTGCGTGGGCTTCAGTAGTTGTGGCATGTGGGCTCAGTAGTTGTGGCTCGCGGGCTCTAGAGTGCAGGCTCAGTAGTTGTGGCGCACGGGCTTAGTTGCTCCGCAGCATGTGGGATCTTCCCGGACCAGGACTCGAGCCCGTGTCCCCTAAAGGCAGGCTCTTTCTAGGCTTTCCATCTGAAGTCTGTGAGAAGAAGAATGAGAAACGTACAGCAGCAGGTCATCTGGCTCTCTTTCTGGAGCAGTCTGTTCCTTCCTCACGTACTCTGACCTTGTGGATTGCTCAGTAGTTGTGGCGCACGGGCTTAGTTGCTCCGCAGCATGTGGGATCTTCCCGGACCAGGACTCGAGCCCGTGTCCCCTAAAGGCAGGCTCTTTCTAGGCTTTCCATCTGAAGTCTGTGAGAAGAAGAATGAGAAACGTACAGCAGCAGGTCATCTGGCTCTCTTTCTGGAGCAGTCTGTTCCTTCCTCACGTACTCTGACCTTGTGGATTGAAGGTCAGACGTGGAGAACAGCCATGTGCGGGTCAGAAGGGCCGTCGGTCCTGTGTCTCTCCAGGGCACCCTTCCCTTTGGAGAACTGCTTCTGCCCCGCTCTGAGGTCTGGTCAGCGGTTCCTGCATGGTTTCTGGACGTGGTGCAGCTGTGCAGTCCTACAGGCCCTGTGTAGGATTAGAATTAACCAGGTCCTCAAACCTGGTTTATATGAGAAAAGAGAACTGGATTGTTTATTCAGTTTGCACACAAAAATGCAAGAACAATAAATCAGTCATATGTGGAGGGAAAGTCTCCTGCCCATCTTCCAGTACCCTAATTCCTACTTTAAGAGCAGGCGTGATGCCACTTTTGATAGTTTTTCTAAGGTGCTCTGTGCAAAACTGTGCGTATATGGCTCTCCCTTCCTCACCCACTCCCTTGATTTATTTTTTATTATAATGACTGTAAATATGGTCGCTGCTAAAATGGTGTACTGTGATTGTATTTTCTTTTGTGTACAGTTTTCTTGAGTTATTCTGGAGTTAATTATTCTGTCATTTCTGTTTAATTATCTTTGAATCTCTTTATGATAAAGTCTTCTTCCACCTCCGAACAGTAAAATAATTCTCAGTACAATTTTCCGTGACTAGAGAGTCAGGTCACTGATGCTCTTTCCCCTCTGAGCTGTTCCTTCTGCATCCCAGGAACTTGCTGCACAGTTTGGAGTGGTTGCTCTCCACGCCTGCCATGTTCCTGGGAAAACCTCCGCTTTGCTTTGCTTCCGTTTCAGGTCCTCTTTCCTGATTCCGTATCTTTTTGCTTTCTTGGTTTACTCCCTTGTTTTATTGATATACAGCCTCAGTTAACTTCCTGAGAAAGGATGGATAAGACGGAAAGTTTTTGAAACTGTACTTCTCTGAATTTAGTAAATAACAACAGAAAGTTAGGCAAAGCAGATGTTTAATGTACTTAGAACTTTGGGGATCATATTGGTGCATTTGTCAAGAATGTAAAAAACAGTATCAAAATCCAGTCCATTCTAAGGATATATTGTACAGCACCGGGAATATAGCCAGTATTTTATAATAACTATAAATGGAGGATAACCTTTAAAAATTGTGAATCACTATGTTGTACACCTGAAGCATATAATGTTGTACATCAACTATACCTCAATTAAAAAAAAAAAACAAAAACCAGTCCAGAAGGTGTTCAAATAAAGTGCTTTGAGGTTTTTTTTAATGTCGTTGAAACGTAATTACTTGATTAATGTATTTACAGCCTTATTCTTGTACTTCCTACAGTTGGCCTTCAGATTTTTATAATGTTTAGTTACTGTACATCCTATTTTTATTTGTTAATGGGTAGCATTCAATACAAATTTTAGAATGAACTGCGTGTCAGATAGTGTAGAAAATATTTGTATGATACTGGTTCCTGAGAAAATATGAACAAGTAGCTCCAAATACCTCAAGAAGAAAGCTTGTGTGTAGGTAAATTAACATTCGGATTGGGTCTCAGAGTTATTTCCACCCACTTGAATTTATCATGCAAAACACATGTGTTAGTACTTTAATTGTTTGATAACATTTTATATCAAATAAGTGTTACTGTCAGAGGAGAAACTGTAAAAATGACAGGTAAAGAAAAGGTTCTGTGGCACATTTAAGAAGCTGTCTTAATTTTAACGCTTCTAAATGGGTTTCATGAAATGAACAAATAGCAACAAAAATATCGTAGAGGAAGTATAAGAGATTCCTGTTCGCTATTGTGTTTTCAAAATTACTTCTGGCAGCTGTATCCACGCTAGAGAGGCCTCCTGGATGGGAGCTTGACAGAAATCTAACTCAGCATTTGCCCACCGCGATGGCCCATCACCGTGTCCGGGACAGCGGGGGTTCTGGCCATCCGGATGCATCTCTGACCTTTTTTCCTTTCAGCTGTGTGGACATATAATTGACAAATAAAATTGTAAAATACTTCAGGTGCACACTGCGATGGTTTGTATAAACATTGTGATAGGATTCCTCCTGTCTAGTTAAGTGACACGTCTCTCGCCTCACATGCTACACACTTGGCCTTTTATTGGGAATAGTGGGACTGAATGATTGCCTTTTCTACCGAAATTTCATGGAATTAGGGAAGGAGAGTATCCACAGGAAAGGTGCTGGAAACTCAGAGGAGAAAGTTAAAAAGAAGGAACTGTTATCCTTTGTAACTTATGATTAAGATTGTGATTCTCTTATGTTTTTATTGTGGTTTGCTGATTTTTGCAAATAAACTTTTTGTTTCACATTTACATGAGTTTTAAGTACTTTTAGTAATAAATTTAGTAATTCAACTTCATGCTGATGTGCTTTCTTAAGATGGAAAATTCAGGATGTGTGCCTACTGCCATCTGAAACCTGACTTAGAAGATTTACTTCTTATCACGTTTTGATTATTTTGATTAAGTAGTTACCAATTAAGGAGATTTTGGTATGTTTGTAATTGGTAAATAATTAGCTTTTTATGGACTGAGAGTTATAATGGTATGTTTTGCTGTTTCTTTCAGATATGGATGTATCAGAACCTAATTAAATATAGCTCTTTGTTTGTCCAGCAGTTGGATGGATCTGAGAGACTTACGTGCTTATTTCAAATAAAGAGGTTGATGAGCCTCTGTTGCAGGTAAACCCCTCGTTGTCAGCAGCTTGTGTAACGTGGTGATCACTTTGTCTAGAGGAACCCTTTGATTTTCAGTGTCTGTGACAGGGGTTTTCCCTTTTTTTTTTTTTTTTTTGAGACTGGAATGTTCTATGTATTACAGTTTTCACTCCTGTGATTCTCCCTGTAGAAATTAAAATGTAGATATAAATACCTTCCAGATGATGTTTTCTTTCAAGTAGGCTCTGGAATTACCTTGTGGAATATCAGGGGTCCTGGTTGCTAGCGAGTGGATGGGCCACCTGAAAGGACTCCTGCTGTGAGGATGATCCCATTCTCCTCGGATCGCTACCCTAGGGTACAGGCTCTTCAGAGCAGGCCTGTCCTCAGGCTCTTGTGATTTATGTATGGACTGAAATAAGTCACTTCCGTGACTTGCCTGGATTCCGCCTACAGAGCACGTCCAGGTGATGTGAGCAGTAGTACCTGAATGAGAAAACAATTAACACCTTCACTGTTTTTCTCAAAATTGCTGATATCTGCACAGTAGCAAACCGTCACATGATTCTGAGCCTTTCATATAATTTCAGCTAATTTTCTGGAAGTTGCATGTAGTAAGGTTTATTTAGGATTACTATCAGAGCTAGGCCTTGTTAACTGACTTCCAGAATCCTGAGCTGGACTACAGGCAGAGAAGAACTTTTATGAAGAGGGAGAATCTGGAAGATCACCAATCCCAAGAAATCTTATTTTTTTCAAAAACCCCTTTTATTTCTTGGAAAAAACTTTACTTTGAAAAACACATTGTATGCATTGATTCGCTGGAGCAGGAGTCCACAAACTTCTTCTGTAAATGCCTAGATGGCACGAATTTTAGGGTTTGTGGGCCACCTGTGGTCTCTCTTATACATACTGGTTTTTTTTTTTTTTACAAGCTTTTAAAGGTGTCAGGAGCACCCTTCACCCGAGAGCCACACAGCCTGTGGCTGGTTCCACGCACGGGTTGTAGTTTGTGGACACTTAATGTCCTTTCGAAGGTATTCATTTAGCAAGTAATTTTAATAGATGATAAATCCAAATGTAATTTCTCCTTGTTTTCCCCAACTTTTTGTTTTGGAACATTTCTAATACCAGTAAAGTTGAAAGAATATCATATATCCTCCACCTAGATTCAAAAGTTACCATTTTGCCACATTTGCTTTCTCTCTCTCTCCTTACACGCACAGCATGTTGTTTTTCTAAAGCATGTAAAAGTAAGTTGCAGACATCATGACGCTTCACCCGATTCACCGTACTTCTCCTAAGAAAGCACACTCTCCGATAACCGTAATGCTGTGTTCACATCTAAGAAAATGAATAGTAATTCTCTTAATATCGTGTGGTATACACACTCCATATGCAGATTTCCCCAGTTATCTCAAAAATATCTTCTCTGTTTTGATGATCCTAGGCTCCATTTGTTTCACTTATACCTTTGTCTCCTCTCTTTCCTTTAAATTGGATGTCAGTTCTAGAGGAGAGTTTTTCAACCACATCCTCTTCACGTTTGGGGCTGAGCCATTCTGTGTTGTGCACGTGGTCCTGTGTGTTGTAGGGTGTTTAGCAGGATCCTTGCCCTGCACCCACCTGATGCAGGTGGCACCCACTTGATCACACAGGTCTCCAGACACTGCCGAGTGTCGCCCCCATGAGAACCACTGACATCGGGCTGTACTTGCTTCAGTTTAAGCATGTTCAGCAAGAGTGCTTCATAGCAGAGAATTGTGGGGGTCCTAGTGTCTCACGTGAGACATAGCCCGTTCTCAGTGAGGCTGAGTGGAGGTAAAAACTCTTCTCTGTATTGTGCAGGTACATTTCCTTCCTTGTCATTAGCGTACCACCTTTCACCCAGTGGTTTGTTTTTGCATTTGATGATCTACGCCTGAATCAGTTGTTATATCCATGGTTTATAAAATGCTGATTTTTCTAATTCTGTTGTTTCTTCAGTGTTTGTTAGTTGGCGTTATTTCTGAAGAAGACCCTGCCTCCTTTTCCCTTTGGTCTCAGTCAGGCCTCATGTATCTTTCAATGCTGGGTAGAGGGAGAACCCTTACCGGAGCCCCTTAGTGTTTTGAAGCATCTTTGCTTTTTGGGGCCATGCTGTGTTGGGCTCTGTTTAACGCCTCCCCTGAAAGCCCCAGGTTGGGGCGGTTTTCTCTAAGGAAGCTGGTTCCTTTAGACGAGGAATGAAGTTTTAACAGAGTAAAATTAAAATAGCAATCTGTTAGAAACTTTATTTCAAGTGTGTGATGTTAATAAACCAGTGAATGATCTTACCTGCTGTGGGCAGGGCATTGAACTTCAGGTGCTTTAGCAAGTTACCAGAGAAGGGGATGTGTGCTTTCTTCCACTCTTTTGGTCTCCATGGGAATTTAAGATAACTTTTTCAGAGCTAGAAAAGCAGTTTTATGTGAAAGAGATGATGTACCTCATTGTGTATAAAATACGTGAACAGATAACACGGAAGTTGATGCCACCTGAGTTCAGGATAAGTGGAACTCGGGTCAGTGTAGTAATGAAGTAGAGGTCAGGAGACTAGATTCTAGTACTGCCTCTGTGTCTTGCCAGCTTAGGGCGTGACAAAAGTTACTGGATCTAGTTTTTAGCTTCATTCTAAAGTGAGGAATATTGGATGAGACTGGTCCTTCCAGGCCCAGTATTTCAGTGCTCTACTGGGTGGTTGGACTGATGGGTAAACCTCTACTTAAAAGAAAATGGTCTCCTGGTCACCTGCATCCTTCAAAGCCATCTTTTTGCCTTGCCTTGGGCACTGGAAGCAGCATTGCGGGCTCAGGGATCTCACGGTACAGGGGTCATCGTTGGCATCTAGTACAGCTCTCAGACTACACGCTTTCTGTCATTTTTATTTAGTGCTAACGTTGTTTGTAAACAGCTGCTTATCAACTTCAGTAAATTTATTTTGAAAATAAAGATAATTTTTTAAAAAGGTAATGAATACTGATATTACTTACATTTTTTCTTATGTGAGCATCCATTAGGAACAAAATTGGGATTGGCTAATCAGTTAATAACTCCGTTGATTAAAAAAGTTTATGGGGTTCCTGCTAAGTGCATGGCCCCGTTCTCAGCACTCACGTGACTGTGACAGGCAGGGAAGGGACTGTTCTCCTGGAGGCTGTCTCCTGGGGGACCGGGAATGAGCAAGAGTAAGTAACGTGTGAGCGTCTTTACGTGACAGACATAACGTTAAATAACGAGGAGGAGGAAAGGGGGATTGAAATTTGGGGGTGTAGTTTGACTTTAGAGAGTCTGGAGGGAAGGGTGGCCCTGAGCGGGGAGGATGGACAGCTGTGCAGGGACCAGAGTGTCCCCAGGCTCTGGCGGGGAGGTAGAGGGAGGACCCTCCGGGCACATCCAGGATCTAGAAGGGACTTGCTTTTTAAAATTTATTTATTTTTGGCTGCGTTGGGTCTTCGTTGCTGTGCACGCGGGCTTTCTCTAGTTCTGGCGAGCGGGGGGTACTCTTGTTGTGGTGCGCGTGCTTCTCATTGCGGTGGCTTCTCTCATTGCGGAGCACAGGCTCTAGGTGCGCGGGCTTCAGTACTTGTGGCTCGCGGGCTCAGTAGTTGTGGCTCGCGGGCTCTAGAGCGCAGGCTCAGTAGTTGTGGCGCATGGGCTTAGTCGCCCCGCGGCGTGTGGGATCTTCCCGGACCAGGGCTCAAACCCGTGTCCCCTGCATCGGCAGGCGGATTCTTAACCACTGCACCACCAGGGAAGCCTTGGAAGGGACTTGCTTTAGGACTTTGGCTTTCATGCTGAGAGAGGAGAGAAGCCAAAGGAGAGTTCTGAGCCAAGGGTGACATGACCTGAATTTTCTTTCTTCCCTGACTCTTATAATGTTTTTATTATGAAATTTTCAAACATAAAAGAGTAGAAAAGTGGCACAGTAAGTGGTCATCTGCCTGCCATCCAGAGTCGACTGTTTTTAACATTGTTGACCACTGTTAACATTTTGCTGAATCATTTCAAGGTAACATAGTGACTTCCCACTCCCAAAATACCTAAGTGTCCATCTCCCCAAAGAAGGACACTCCTGCAAACAAGAGTTTCATTAATACACCTTTAAAAATGATTGAGAGTAATATTAACTATCACTAGCACAACCAGTCTGGTTTGACAATCCCAGTAATAGCAACCCTTGTACTTAGAAATGACTCAGGTTGGTCATCTTATCTAATACTAGGTCCATTTTCAAATTTCTCCTGTTTTCAAATTATATTGAATGGCTGTTTTTCTTTCTTCTTTTTAAAACATAAACTCTAATTGACCACACATAACCTTGGCTGTCTCTTGAATCTTTTCATCTGGAATAGCCCCTGCCACCCTGCATCTCCAATTTATGTTTTTCTAGAACTGTTCTCACTAGTGTGCTGCAGAGACGGGGATCTGTAAGAGACAGCAGTGGTCCATTCCAGAAATGATGGTGTCCTGGGCCATGGTGATCACAGTGAGAGTGTCATGAAGTTGGTTGGAACGTAGAGTGTACAGGATTTACAGACTGGGTGTGGGGTTCCAGAAAATAAAGCCAAGGATGCATACCAGCTTTTGGTTTGAGCATTTAGAAGGATGAAGTCGTTTTAAAGACAAAGGAACATAAACATGCATGAGATTAAGTGAATTGTGTAAAAAGAGAACCAAAGACTGGTCCCTGGGATCCCCTGACATGAGGATGCTGTGGGGAAGAGGAGGAGCTGGTGATGGAGGAGGAGAGTCCAGGGCCCTGGCATCCAAGTAGGGAAAGCGTGGGGGAGGAGGGGGGAGGAGGGCGGTCAGGGAGTGGCCACCAGCATAAACGGAGTCAGAGAATTGATGGTTGAGTTGGTAATGCTCAGTATTGTTTTCCAGGAAAGGTAAAATCAGGGCTCCCTATGAACACGTGTCAGTGATTTTATTTAACTGGTTAATTAACGAGGGAACCAGTGAGACGTTACAACTGAGTCAAATAAGGATCTGCCTTAGGGAATTTATATTCTCTGGCAGAAGCCTTTTGCATTGCCAGGAACAGGAATAATTTGTGTCGCTCTGTGTGGGAAACATTTGCATTCCTGTCAGTTTTCTACAAGTTAGCTTCTGTCTCAACGGAGTTGTAGATCAGCCCGGTGGAAGGCGAGGACGGAGGGTAACACAGTGAGCGAGCTGGGCTGGCCACCAGTCTTTTCTGCCCATTTCAGTCTGGCGGTTTTCCCCGGCGTAGCGCTTTCGGTCACCTTGATGAGAGCGGCGTGGGGGGAGGGGCCGGTTGGTTCGCGTTTGGGAGGAATTGTGAGTGGTGAGGGGCCCTGCACAGGGGCGGAGACTGGGCCAGGCACGGGTGAGGCAGTGGGGTCCGGAGACTCAGGGGGGAACTGAGAGTGTGCTTATCCAGGACCCAGGTGGGAGGGGAAATGGGCGCCGGGGAAGGGGTTGCTGGAGCATGGCGGAATGAGGGCCGGGCGGGCGCGGCCTGGGTGGGCATGGACAGTACTTGGCTTTTCGAGAAGCAAAGGGCCCACTTGAAAGGTCGAGCACTTCGGAAAAGCAGACACAGGAGTGAACAACAGGCACTTGCAAAGGTACTCAACATCATAAATAATCACAGAGATGCAAATTCAGATCACAGTAAAGTTCAGTTGTGGAGCCGCTGGCTTGGCTAAAGCTTGAAAAAGGGTTCATACCAAGTGTTACGGGTATGGAGCAGCTGGGACTCTCACATACTGCCCTTCACACTGGACGGTTTCTTGTCTAGGTAAATACTGTCCGGCTGCCATGTGACCCAGTGGTTCCTCACCTGGGAATTTACCCAAGAGAAATGAGGCAGGCCCACACAGGCTCTCCTTGAACGTTCACACAGCTTTATGTATAACAAGAAAAGTCTGGAAACACTCGTGTCCATTAGCATATGAATACATAACCAAAACATGGTCTTCCCATGCTGTGGAATGCTACTAGCAGTAAAAGGACCATGTTTTTAACATGTTGGATGAATCTCAGAAAGGCGCTGAGTGAAGAATCTGGACATTAACGTGTACATACCGTATGGTTCCTCGTGTATAGAATAGTAGAAAATGCAGACTCGCCTATGTGACGGAAGAAATTGGTTGGGGGTGCAGGAGTTGGCGGGAGGAAGCTCCTGGAGAGGGCGGAGAGGAAGGGCGGGTGGGGGTGTTGTGCCCGCGCTGTGGGGTAATGTCGGAGCTCACTGCGCTGCACGCTGTAAATGAGTGCAGACCATCAGGTGTAAGTTGTGTCTCTATAAAGCTGATTCTAAGAAAAGAGGGAGGGGATATATGTACCCTTATAGCTATTCACTTTGTTGTACAGCAGAAACTAACACACCATTGTAAAGCAGTTATACTCCAATAAAGATGTAAAAAAAAAAAAGACATTCTCTGTTTTTAAGTAAGACTTAGTTTTGTGACAGCTAAGCCTTCCTTTCTGCCTGTAATTCTCATAGTAAGAAGGGAGTGTTTAGTCAAAATGCTAGATGACTTAGGATCAGAAGTATACTAAGTGCTCTTCTTGGGGGATATTGTGGGCATGGAAAGTCTTGCAGGCACTTGTGGAAAGATCCTTATCTGAGTTGGATTAGATGTAGCTTAGGTCAGTGGATCATACGCTTCCCACACGGCATTGATGATCTTTGATTTTCCTTGTCTGTTTCTCCCTCCCTGATGGTGCATTTTTCCTCTCTCAACCGGGCGCCATCATTCTGTTTGGCACATAATAAGGACTCAAAAAAAGTGTCAGTGACGCGATGCTTGGTTATTTCCTGCCTGTCTTGGAGTCACGTCTGTTTTCAGGGATATTGTAGTGCTAGAACAGAATGGCTCGAACACTTACCGTAGCAAAGAGAAGAATTTGACGAAACTTTCGGTGACGCTTGCCATCTAGTAAGTATGTGAATACTTTTTTTTTTCTTTTTTACAGGTTACTGCAGAACTGTAATGATGACAGTTTGAATGTTGCACTTCCAATGAGAATGCTTGAGGTGTTTTCCTCTGAGAACACCTATTTGCCTGTTTTACAAGATGCTAGCTATGTGGTGTCCGTGATTGAACAAATTTTGCACTACATGATTCAGAATGGTAAGTCGGCGGTATAAGAACTGGGGGTGGCACGGTCGTGAGCAGTCGGCACCAGCCAGGGCACCTTTCGGGGCGGGAAGCGTTGTGTGAATCACAGATGCTAACATCTGTCCTCGTCTCTACCCACCCTCAAAATTTGGAAATGTGTCTGATACCTTTACCTCACTTTTGTTGCTTGAAAATGAAGCACGTCCGTGTCTGCTTTCGGAAGTTGTTCCGGTGCTCTGGGCCCGCAGTGCAGGCCTGGCTGCCCTGGCTGAGTGCCGCGGCCCGGGTGGTGGGCACGGTCACGCCGCAAACACGGTGCCACACCGACCAGGGAAGAGCCTGTCCCAGGAGTCACAGCAGTTCAGTAGCGGAGAGGAAGGTGCTCAGTCTCTTTGAATTTTCTTATTAACTTGGTGACACACGTCTTAAGGTGACTGCATTCTAGATGTAGCTTAGATGTAGCTTAGGTCAGTGGATCATCCGCTTAGCATATGAATACATAAACAAAACATGGTCTTAGCATATGAATAATATGGTATATAAGGTATATTATATACCTTATTATATCTAGGTATAATAACCTAGATCTGAAATTCCTCTGAGAACGTGTTCGTGTTGCTGGCAGAAAGACTATGAAGTGCATGTGATTTTTAAAACTTCTATGATAATTAAGTAACATAAGGTAGAAAAATTTGATTCCCAGGGAATTCCCTGGTGGCCTAGTGGTCAGGACTCGGTGCTTTCACTGCCGTGGGCCCTGGTTCAGTCCCTGGCCGGGGGACTGAGGTCCCACAAGCTGCGTGGCGTGGCCGGCAAGGACAACGACAACGAAAATCTGACTCCCGGTGTTCTCACGGGTGGGAAAATCAGACGGTGCAGGGCTCCTGGCCTTCAGGAGCATTGATGTTAGAATGGCTATGTTATGAGTCATAAAAGGAGCTATAGGGTGTTCTAGAAAGCAACAGTTACTGATAAAAACATAAATAATTTTGCTTTTGTTTTTTTGAGATGGACTAACCTGTTGATGGGTTAAATCTAGCTAATTTAATTCTCAGGATTAAAACTATAGAAATTAAATTCTTATACATCCAGCCGTACTGTTTGGCTTAGGTTTAAAAAGAAAAAAAAGAAACCCTACTTAGTTCGTTGAAAAATTAGGGAAACTACTGAGTTAATTAAAAGTAAATTGAAATTTGTGGAATTTGATCTTTTAAAAAGCAAATTAATGGCAGTTGTAAATGGTCCACTGTATTAATTGATGTGTTATTATATATGTTGACTTAAGACTAAGCATTCAGTGAGAATTTTTACTCTTCTTGCTTTTCAAAAGTGTAAAGATGATAACTAAGAAATATGCATTATTTTAAAATGTGTCTTGAACTAGGAGATGCCTCAAAATCTTACACAGAAGGTGCTGCTTCCAGTGTCTGTGGTATAGCCATGTTTCATCTTTTTTGATAAATTACTTCCTGACACTACTAGTCTGTAATGTTTGAGCATTGTGTTCATTTCCTAGTTCATGTTGTTATTGTACACTGTATGTTGCCTAAACATGAAGCTTTTTAACAGTTGCAGCTAAACTACTTAATGCTCTGTTCATGCTGTCAGTCTACACGTATTTGTGTGAATATATTAATAATACGCTACTTTAAAAATTTTTTTGGTGTGCTTAAAATTTTTTTCTTGACGTAGTTGCGTCTTTTCAGTTTTGTAGCAGAGGAGCTTTCAGGCTTCCTTGTTGCGCGTCGCTGGCGATCGGTGTGTGTGAGGTTAGCGCTGGGTGGTGGCAGAGCAGGTCTGGTGACCCGTGTGGAGACTCGCCGTTCAGCGACCGAACGTCGGGCGCAGAGCCGGAGGGAGCAAACCAAGCAGGTGGAGTGCATGTCAGCGTGAGCTCACAGTAGCGGGGCGCCTGCAGGCTACGCCCGGAGATGCTCTCGCTGCCGCGCGAGAAGGGGGCACGCGCTTCTGTAGGACCGCGTGACCTGAGTTGTTAGTGGCGGCAGAGTTATGTTCACCGTACCCCTAGAAAGCCCATCAGCAGCTTAGAAAGGCCATGCCAGGTGTTTCTGCTTCACAGAGGTCGTCTTTAAAACGTGTGACTCCCTCGGTGCCCACATTGTGGTCTCCAGAGGCATCCTTTCCTTTAAAAGGGATTTAAGAGTCCCTGGTCCTGATTGGGAGATGAGAAGGTGAGACTGGGGCATCTTGTCCCATCAGGAAGCAGGGCTGCTCACCTGGCTGCACCACATCAGCAGTATGGAGATGATCAGGAGTATCAGCCAGTAGCGCGGCTGCAGTGGATGGAAGTCTACCCAGGGGTTAAAGTCCTGGGTTCAACATGATATTGTTTAAAAACCACAAAACGACTTAATTACTTGAAGGATGCTTAAGAGACAGATTTAAAAAATCACAATGTATGGGATTTACTTGGATCCTGATGCAAGCAAGCTAGTTAAATAAAATTTATAACATGAGTCAATTGGAGACTTGAACACTGATAGGTATTTGTGATATTGAGGAATTATTACTAATTTATTTTAGCTGTAATGATGGTAGTTTTAAGAAAAGTAAAGTCCTTTGATGATATACTGAGATAATTATATCTTGGATTTGCTTCCAAATGAGTGGAGGCATAGATGACTGGCTGTAGTTGATAATTGTTGGTGCTGGGTAGTGGGTACGTGGACTTTATGCATCACTTCGAGCTACATGGGTGCCTAAAGGTTTTCTTAATAAAAACTTGAAGAAAAATTAGCCTGAAGTTGTACCTGTGGAGATTTATAAAAAGCATTTAAAAATTGACAAGGTTTTTTTTTCCCCTCCGTATAAGAAAAGGTATGAATTGATACAAATTATAAATGTTTTTCTTTTCTTTTAGGGTATTATAGATCTCTCTATTTGTTAATTAACAGCAAGCTTCCATCAAGTATTGAATATTCTGATTTATCTCGAGTTCCTATAGCAAAAATTTTGCTAGAGAATGTTTTAAAACCATTGCACTTTACTTACAACTCCTGTCCAGAAGGTGCAAGGTGAGAATGGAATCAATTTATTGATTTTGTAATTTCACAAGATCGTATGTATCCAACAATAACTTTGACATAGGATGCTATGTTAAGTATAGACTTGAAAGTCAAATTTTTGCTTTATTAGTGTGACTCAGTTTAAAGAAAAATGTACTTTTTCTATCTGTCCTGCACCCTAACATAAATTTATAACTGATGACCTGGGTATTTTCTTGCTTTCTAGTGGCTATCAAAAGTTAGCAGAAACACGGCAGAGTTTTTTTTATAGGAAAGACACAACATTAAGTTCAGGGTAATCTAGTTGATATTGAAAGCTTAACATTGATTAGGAAGATATTTTGTGACCAGTGATTTGAATCAATGATTTTGTGAACAGTGTGTTTTGGTTTTATTAAAAGCTTCCATTTTTCTTTTCAAGGCAACAAGTTTTCACAGCCTTCACGAAGGAGGTCCTGGCAGCCCCCTTCACGGAGCAGGTCTTCCACTTTGTCATTCCTGCCTTGGCCGACGTGCAGACCGTCTTCCCCTATGAGCCCTTCCTGAAAGCACTGTTGTCCATAGAGGGTCCACGCTCCAAGACCAGTGGTGGAGCGCCGTGGCTCTTCTACTTTGTTTTAACTGTTGGTGAAAATTATTTGGGTATGAAATACAAGATGTGTCTTACCCAAACTCACATAGAGGTGGTATTAGCGCATAAGAGCAGGGGGTGTGGTGGCGGGTGTCCCGTTGTCGCGGTGGCCTCTGGGGTAGGGATTTCTGGAAGGGTGTTTTTGCTGAAGGACTGTGGCCTGGGCAGTGTCCCTGGGGAAGGTTTCCAGGCACAATGAAAAAGTCTGCTTTAAATACATATTATAAGGCCACACAGATTAAAAAGAATTTTAGAGTTGAATGGGAGAACTCCTGGGAGTGCGGGGATGTTTTCCCCATTTATGCTAAACGGCTAATGTGCCTATTGTAGAATTTTGGTATCTTCCTCTAGTATATTTTAATGCACACACCAATATATGAATTGTTAAGGTTTTAATAAGAAGTCCTGGTCAGAAATGCCTCCCTGAGTACAGGAAAAATGTTAACCTGAGTTTTCCGGTTTCTTTTTGATCCCTTTTGATTAACGGTTGTAACTGATTGTTTTACAAAGGGACCCTCTCTGAGGAAGGACTGCTAGTGTATTTGAGAGTCCTCCAGACCCTCCTTTCTCAGTTGCCGGTTTCACCTGCCAACACAAGCTGTCAGGATTCAGCCAGTGACTCTGAAGATGAGAGTGGAGAGACAGACACGCAGACAAGTGCTCCAGTAAGCTCCCGGGTCCTGTGCGTCCGAGCACAGCTTCATCTGACGTCGGAAGTCAAAAGCTTGTGTCCATCCTTATTTCTAATTATATAAGTAATACATCAAGACATTCTTATTGTAAAGCCTTCAGCTGTAGAGATAAGGGCCCCTCACCTGCACTGCCATCGTGCCCTTCCCCAGAGAGAGCCGTCCTCGTGATTGGACACGAGTTCTTCCATACCTTTTCCTTACGTCCGTACAAGGTTATGTGGAGATACATAGTTTGGTGTTTGGTTTTTTAATGTAAAATAGGGTCATCCTGTATATTAGTTGAATCATTACTTAGGAAATAGTTCCTGGGAGTGAAATGATTGGGTTAAAAGGTTAAGCCGCTCGTTCTCAGGAAGCGCACTTACTGTGTGTCAGGCACTATTCTACTTTTTTAAAAGAATTTTTAAAAGATAACTTTATTGAGGTACACTTCACCGTAAAATTCACCCTTTTATTTTTATTTTTTAAATATATTTTTATTTTTATCTATTTATTTTTTAAAAATTGTTTGTTTGGTTGGTTTTTTTTTTGGCTGCACGGCATGCAGCATCTTAGTTCCCCAACCAGGAATTGAACCCGTGCCCCCTGCAGTGGAAGTGCAGAGTCCTAACCACTGGCCTGCCAGGGAAGTCCCCAAATTCACCCTTTTAGAGTGATATGCAATTCCGTGACTCTTCACTGTAACGTGACCGTGCAGCCATCAGCGCCGTCTGATTTTAGAGCGTCTTCATCACCCCACAGAGAAACCCCAGATCCGTTAGCAGTCAGTGCCTTTCCTCCTTCTCCTCAGCCCCTAAAAGAAAAAATAAGGTTAAGTTTCTTCTTACCCTGTCTTGTGAACAGCACACAACGTCTTTTGTCAATTTTCGCAAATTTTATAGATGATAAATACTATGATTGGTTTTAAAATTCATTTTACGAACAGTGTCACATATTATCTCCCACTTCTCACTGAGCGTTGTTTACTGTGCATTTTCAAGGAATAAAAAGCTTTATGTCACTTATACACGCAATTTGTCTGACACTGATGTCTTTTTCTCTTAATTACACAATGGAAATGGCTTGAGGTGTGGCTGTACTAGGTTTTAGATATATATTTTTTTTGGTTAGGAAGTTTCTCTTTGGTTAATGCCGGGTCTAGTCCCAGGAGCAATACACTTGAGAGTGACTCATACTGTGTGGGGTGGGAGTCTGGGGGAGTCGAGTGAAAGGGCACGGAGCCTCCCTTAGCAGAGATGAGAAAGCCATAACAGGAGGACAGGGGGAAACAGATGAGTGGTTGCCAGGGCTTAGACCAGGGCAGGGTTGATTACAAAGAGGCAAAACAGAGTTTTGGTGGGTGCTGGAACTCTTGAATCTGTCAAAACTCAGAACTGCACACCACACCAAAAAGTGTGAATTTTATTGTATGGTCAGAAAAAGAAGTGGGATCCTGTAGATGAAATGTAGATAAAACTTCTGTTTTTAGAAGACAGTTTGTTAATACTTAACCTTCTAGAGAATCTGTGAAATTTAAATTTTATTTGTATAGGCATACCTCATTTTATTGCACTTCTCAGATGTTCCATTTTTTACACATTGAAGGTTTTTGGCAGTTCTTTGTTGTCAGGTGATGGTTAGCATTTTTTAGCAATAAGGCATTTTTAAATTAAGGTGTGTACATTGTTTTTTTTTTTAAGACGTAATGCTATTGCATTATGTATTTAATAGGCTACGACAGAGTGTAAACATAACTTTCATATGCCCTGGGAAACCAAGAAATTCATGTGAATTACTTTATTTTGATGTTTGCTTTATTGTGGTCTGGAACCAAACCACCTGCAGTATCTCCAAGGTGTGCCTGTACAAAATGTGATTTGTATCTTAAGTGAAGAGATATATATATATATATATATATATATATGTATTAGATACATCTCTAATACAATGCTTTATTTGGCACATTGTTATAAGTTACATAAATTATATTCATCCAGGTTTCTAAACAGTACAGTCAGTGATACCCAGTGTTGTATATATAGTCATTTTTATATACTCATATATATGTACATATATGAAAAAGGTATATATCTTTGGTTCATATCCCAAATAGGTAAACTGCATCGAGTATTAGCTCAGCTTTTAGTCAGTGAATCAGATATTCTAGAGAAGGTAAGCTGTAAAATAACAGGTTTATGTATTTCATTTGATGGTTTTTAAGTTCTTTAATATTCTGACTATTTTGCTTAAACTGGTATCTCAGATAATTTAAAATGAAAATTTTATCAGATGGTAATACATTTTCACACATGTATGCTTAGTATATAATACAGTCTGAAAAATATGAAATAAATTTTTCTTAAAATGTAAGGACTAAAAATATTGTCAGATTAGTAAGCAAAAACTGAGTATTCACAGTTCCTGTGTTGTTATGCTGGGCACAATTGGAACCTACCATAGATAATGACTTTGGATCTCCAGAGGATTTCAACTTACTTTAATGGGTGACTTGGTAGAGATATTGATATGTTCGTTGTGATGTGGATAATTTTTAGGTAACGCCTTTCTTATATTTTCAGTTGAAGGAAAATAAGATTTTACATTATCTTTGTAGTGTTGAGCTGAGTTCTAAGAGAACGTGGTTAACTCAGACTAACCCATCTGGTGTGTTTTAGGAGGATGGTAGACTGTCAGTACCATACATAACCGAGGAATGTCTGAAAAAGTTGGATACGAAACAGCAGACCAACACCCTGTTAAACCTGGTCTGGAAGGACTCGGCCAGCGAGGAGGCCTCCACGCTGATGGCGGCCATCTGCCATACGCTCATGGTGCAACACCGCGTCATGGTGCCCAAGGCCAGGCAAGTCCCCTGGGCGTGGGTGCCTCGTCCCGGCCGGCTCTCCTCCCTCCGCTGGCCATCCGCTCCCTCCAGCCGGTGTCATGGAAGATGACAGTTTGTTTGTTTTTCTTTTCTAAACCAGCTAACTCTGTTTAAGTCCTTTCCCTGACCTTTGACATGTTAACCAATCCAGGAAGCTCCTCTTGTGTGCTGTCTGGGGTGAGGGGAGCTTCGTCCTGGCCACCCCTTTAAAAAGTCTGACTCATGCCTGGATGATAGAACCAACATATTGCTTGTCTCTCTAGGCTTTTTCATAGCACTCTTTTTGTCAGAGTGCCCTTGACAGTTTACTCTGGTACCTGAAAAAGTTGTGTTCTTCAGAACTTTGAAATGAACTTTTGAGAGGGACAAGAAACATAGGAATTTAAATGTGGCTGATGAATGTGACAGTAACCTTAAACTACTGGTATTTTTTCCCTCTATTTTGAGTGATAGCTGAGCAGTTTCCTAGAATTTAACAGAACAATGCTCAGAGGAGCGCAGTGAGACCGAGTGTAGTGGTCCCACTAGGAACTGAGGGGCCACCCTCTGTGAGGCGCGTGGGTGCCTGAGTCCTGTGTGACCAGACAGAGTCCCCTTTGTTTGTAAAATGCTATCCCGTAACATGAAAAGAGCTGTTTCTTTTGCTACGAAAGCGTTCTTTGAAATGAGCTGTATGCAGGGAACTCATCACCTGCAGCTGCCTTGTAAACACTAATGCAGCCAACTAATTAGGTGCTGTCCTAGCTCACTGGTGTTTATTACTGTCGGACGCAGCAAGATGCCAGGGAAACTGCGAGCCCGGGATTAGGTGATTAGCTCTCTGTGGGCTAATTGCGTCAGAGCAGGATGTGAGATCTGAGGATCTTGCAGCTGAACTAGGCCCCTTGCTTTTATTGGAGCACAAAGTCCGTTGCTTTGGGTAGTAATGACTGGGTTTGATGCATCGCTGCCCTGGTCTGGGGTTTACCGGCGAACCGCTTCCAAAAGGTGTTTGATGGTAAAGGAGCTTTATATGTAGCCTTGATTTTATGAGTACAGCACCTATTTCCTCTAAGAAAGTACTCCAGGAATTTTATTTATGGCCTAAATATATTAGGTTTTGAGTATTTAGCATGTTTTTCATAGCTCATAAAAGAGCAAATAGGCTTATTTTAACTGTTGTAGATTTTAACTACTTGCAACTTTTTTTTTAAGGTATTTAAAAGATGATTAGTAAATTCCGAGGCTGATAACTCGCTCTCAGCTCTTCCCAGGCTCATATTAGTGCCTCTTATTTTCAGGGTTGGGATTTGAGGTTTTAATTTCTGTTTAACATTGATTGTCAGGATATATATAGGAATTTGGAGGCCCTTCCTACATTGATATGGAAAGATTTCTAAGATATATGTTTAAGTAAAAAAAAGGAAGATATAGAGCAATGAATAATTATCTTTTGTGTCTGAAAGGTGGAAAAAGTAAGAATGTGTATTTGTATTTGCATAAAGAAACTTGGAAGCGTCCACAAGAAATTCATAGAAGCGATTACTCACACGTCTGGTTCTGCTGGGGAGGTTGAGGGAGAAGGAGAGGGTGGATTTTGAACCATGTACTTTTTCATATGGTTTGAGCTTTGGATTATGTGAATTATTTTAATTTTTAAAAATTAAGTAATGTACTGCCATCTCCTTTTATGAAAGAAAATTTGTAAATCTTACCATTGAACTTGGAAATCTGAATAAATTTTTGGATTTAAAATTCATATTCACTAATTTTAAATATGAATAAATATTGACTGGTTGTATTGTGGGAGGGGAGAGGAAGGCAGGCACTACCCCAGTATCTAGAGAAGTAAGCCTAGAAAGTGGGATATTTAAATAGACGCTTGAGGACAGCCTGGGGGCAGGCGCTCAGCTTTACCCGCGGCTGACTCAGAATCAGGCCTAGCGGGCAGGGGTCCGGTGTTGTGTTGGGCGGATCCGTACTGCTGGGTAGTGTTGTCCACGCGAGACGAGGGCCTCGCTGGCTGCTTGCTGCCGCCCAGTCTCCCTGGGGGCCCCCTGCTGCTCGCCAGTGACCCTGAGCCGAGTCTGCCCCTCCTCCTCCTCGTCCCTCTTCTTGAGGCCGGTTTGCTTAAGCCACTGGATTCCCGTGAATTTCCCTTTTGTCTCAGGCTTCTCCTTCTCAGTGCTTTCTGTGGGTTCTTGTCTCTGTTACAGTGTTTCCTAACCCTTAGACTTCTCTTCCTGTTCAGTTCCTCAGTTCCTTTCTGCTCAGTGGATTCTCTGGGTGATCTCGTCCACACAGGCGGCTCACCTGCTTTCCGGAGCTCCAGACTCCCATTCAGCCACTTATTAGCAGGGGCCGTCCTCACGCTCCTTTCCTGCTGCCTGAGATTGAATTCAGCATCTTTCCCCTAAACCCGGGGGTCACGCTGGGGCTGCAGTGTCCTGTAGGGCCGCCACTAGTGAAATGTGGCCACTTCACTTTAAATTAACTAAAATTACATAAAAGTACAAACCCAGTTCCTCAGTCACACCAGCCACATTTCAAGTGCTCAGTAGTCATGTGTGGCCCGTGGCTGCCACATTGGATAGCACAGTGTGGACCAGTTCCACCATCACAGGAAGTTCTGGTGGACAGCAGTGCCGGAGAGTTTAGGCTCTCTCCGTAGTTCCCTGGATGCATTGTCACCATGGCATGTGAGTGCTGCGTACTTTGTGTTGTGTTGTCAGAAATATAACCCACATTATTTCATTCTCCTGCTTCGAACGTCTAGCGGTGAATCCCTTTGGCTCGGGACAACACTCGCATCTCTTTGCTTAGAGCTGTGCAGTGCCCTCTCCTAACCCAGTTTTGGTTACCCCTCTAACTCCGTTTCTAGCCATAAAATTAGGGCTTTTTGCCCCAGCCACGCTGCATTACTTTCGTTTTCTTGCTATTTTTTATGCCTCCAAGCTATTTCATGCCTCTCTCCTTTGGCCTGTGCTAGTGTCTGTCCAAAATGCATCTGCCCTCCTTCTTGTCTTTTCTTGGCTGAATTGTCTCTTAGAGTCATGCAAAGGTTATCATCGTTCAGAAACCCTCCTGAGTTTATATGCTGAGATTTCGCCTGTAATTACAGCTTCTAGTGAAATTTTCGTTTTATGGTAGGTACTCCCTTAAGAGTTGATTTTAAGGAGTTTGGGTTTATACTTAAGGTGGGTGGATGAGCATATTCTTTGGGGCTTGGCTCTTTTGTTTCATTAACATCTAGAGACTTTGAAATGGAATTTTAAAGGTAGTGTTTTAAGGATCAGAAAGGTTGGTGTTACAATTTTCCTCTAGTTCTCTTGTTCATACCTCATATTATAAGCCATCAGAATCAGTTTTATTGTATCAGGTGCTTGATTTTTCTACCAGAAATTAATAGAATGAGCCAGCTTAATTGTGTCTTGTGTTATTAATCATTGTGATTTGGACAGTTGTGTGCCCTGGGAGCGTATAGCCGTTTCCTCATCTGTTTTCTAAGCACTATTAAGTAAGTGTGATAATGGGTACCCCCTTACCTCTTGATTTGTAAGTTCACGTCTTTAATAATTTGAGATAGAATGATTGTGCAGATGACTTCAGCAGAGAAAAATGCAAATTTGTGTAACATGGGTATTCCAGGAGTACTATATACTGTTCATGTTTTTGTAAACAAATTTTTATAGTATTTTAGAAAAAATACTGAGAATGTACCTACAGAGAGAAACAATTATTATTATTATTATTTTGCCTATGATTTCATGCTTGCTTTTATTATCAATGATATTTTTGGTATAAACAATAGATTTAAGCAGCTATTGATTATTGTTATAATTTGCATTCTTACGAAGGTCAGATAAAATTTGTGAGCTTTTTGACATTTCAACACAATGATTTTATTATTGCCTATCTTGAAATCATACATAGATTATAAATGAATTGGCAATAGTTATTGTTAGAGGCATCAAATTAATAAAGTAGGCCTGCTTTAGTCACATTTAGGAATATAATTTGTAGTGAGTTTTGCAACTTCTGAGAATTTTCTGAACATTTGAGGATGACAGTTCACAGGAAATACGAGTGAACTTGGAAAAAGCACACACAAAGGCTACGTAAAAGTTTTTGAAAGTTTTCTTGAAAGAAAGAAAAGGGAAGGGAATATCAAGGAAGGCATCTAAGGTAATGAATGCTGCTTTCTCCCATTTTAATTTAAACTAATATGAGGGAAGGTACATTTTTTGAATCGGTTCGTCTTAAAATTAAAGACAATTAATTATCAGGGGAAAGGGAACTGTCTGTTTACCCTGGTCGTGGTTTCAGCACTGGGTTGGTAGTTTAACACAGCTGTATGTCTGAAGCTTATCTTCCACTCTTAGTTCCTACCTTGTGAAGAAAATATGTTTTAGGTTGCTTCAAGCTGAAATACGTCTTAAAATTTTTATTATCAGGAAGGCAATTTGGAGCTTATTTTTAGTCTTGCATTATTCACAGGTGAAATTTGTATGTGTATTTTAATATTGCTTTTGCCAAAAAAGTGATACTTTCAGCAGGAAAACACAAAGTATCAGCATTTGCACTTGTGTGCTGCAAGAGCAGAATGGTCTTTGGGTGGGTGACTTGTCCTATTTCTCTTACCTGTGACACCTTTACAGACAGAGGAAGTCTCTGAGAATGCCTTGCTGTCATGACCTTTACTGGCTGTGTGTGAGCGCGAGTCTTCCATGGTGTTCTCTTTAATAACTTGAATAGTCCTTTACTGATTAACTCATAGGGTTGTCTCAGCTAAATAAAGCTTAATGGGTAATTTTTAATATATCCCAGTATATGTAAAGAATACTTCACTTCCTTACCTTTTAGCAGTAAAGTCCCAAATAATCTTTATTAATTTATAAAAAAGGTTTAATAATTTATTATTGCCTATTGAATGATTAATTTAGGAACTGTAGTTGTTTGAAAATTAACTTGAAATATAACTTTTGAAATGTGTAGCCATTAAAATGATGTTTCAGGGGCTTCCCTGGTGGCGCAGGGGTTGAGAGTCCGCCTGCCGATGCAGGGGACACGGGTTCGTGCCCCGGTCCGGGAGGATCCCACATGCCGCGGAGCGGCTGGGCCCGTGAGCCATGGCCGCTGAGCCTGCGCGTCCGGAGCCTGTGCTCCACAACGGGAGAGGCCACAGCAGTGAGAGGCCCGCGTCCCGCAAAAAAAAAAAAAAAAAAAAAAAAAAAGATGTTTCAGGAGTATGTATATGTATTCATGTGGAAGATGTTAGTTACAATTGTAGGTGAAAAACTGTGTTGTAAGAGAATGTATTGGGAGAACCCATTTTTGTTTACATCTGTCCACCGTGTCTGGATGATTTATTCCAAGGTATTAACTGATTATGTTGGGGACGATGGGATGAAATGTTGCTAAAGATCTTTTCCCTTTTGTTGTTGTTAAGAAAAAAGAGCAAAGGAAACACCTACTTACAGTACGTTGTTGCTCAGACCTTTGAGGTGCCAAGTGTTAGTATTTATATTTAACGTGAATTTAAGAAATCGTGTCAGTAAAATTATACTAGATAGTACACTCTTTTAAAAGACCTTAATTTCTTGATTAAAGAGAAAGAAGGCAAGCAGTTATTACCTTCTAGAATTCCTTCATGTTGAAAGTTCATGTTTTTTATAGCTTTGTTTTTATTCTGTTTTTCATGGTTTATTTAATTGATCTCCTATGATTTATTGTGTTCTTACCATTTTTTGTTATTCCAATAATTTTTGTTTTAATTTCTCAACCTAATGAATTAGTATAGTGTTGTTAGCATTTATTAAGTATGTACTTGTGACAAACATAACTCACTTTTGTAGAATCATCATATTTTTAAGCTGGAAAAGACCTTAGAATTGATGTAGCACAGTCCCCTCGTTTTCTGATAAAAACAGGTTGCTTTTGGTCTACATGACACTTGAAGAGTGGTTGGGCTAAATGATCTAATAGATTCTTTCTAACCTAAGATTCATGATTTTAGGTAAATTTCACATACTCTTTTATGCTTCCACTATTTTTTAAAATGATTATGCTTTTAATGCCATTTGAACATCTCAGAATGCACCACACTAAAATTGGATTGGATTTTTAAAAACCAGTACTCCATAATCCCTGTTGTAGACTCAGAAATTGCTAATGCTGAAGAATGTATCTGGTGTTTTTGATTGAATGCAGGAAAATAAGCAATTAAATTTGAGACTTTTATATTGAAGAATGACTTATTTATCTAAACCCTATTCCTTTCTCTTCCACTATGGGCATTTAAATTAATTCACTTTTTGCAAAATTTAGTCTATTAAAATATTTTGTATTATACTCAGTATTTTGTATTATACTCAGTTTACAGTAACTGTGGTAATTAACTCCATAGAGAATTGTAGATACACTCCCCCAATACATTATACACTGCATAGTGCTTTTATTTAGTCAGATCGTCCAGTTACTGTTAATGGCCATTTCTCAGGAAAGGACCTGGGGGTGGTCTCAGGAGACCCCAGGGTCTCCTGTTGAGATAGAGGAGCTCTCTTCTAGTTCCTCTCTTCTAGTTCCTCAGGAGCCTGTGGGCTGAGAGGAGCTCTCTTCTAGTTCCTCAGGAGCCTGTGGGCTGCTACTTGCTCTGTCATAAGCTGACTTGACAACTTTGGGGATCAGACACCGTCTCAAAGGTCTTTGCCCTGAAAATCCAGTGATTCACTGTTAATTTCAGCATCCTATAAAAAGTAGATAGGGGCTTCCCCGGTGGCGCAGTGGTTGAGAGTCCACCTGCCGATGCAGGGGACACGGGTTCATGCCCCGGTCCGGGAAGAGCCCACATGCCGCGGAGTGGCTGGGCCCGTGAGCCATGGCCGCTGAGCCTGCGCGTCCAGAGCCTGTGCTCCGCAACGGGAGAGGCCACAACAGTGAGAGGCCCGCGTAACAAAAAAAAAAAAAAAAAGTAGATAGGACTAGATGATATATGGGTATTAAAAATATGGAATTCTGTCCTCAGAATACTTTCATCTTCAAGTTTTCATTCCAGGATCATTCCTTGTGCATTCTCTAATACCACAGTGAAAGCTATTGTGCTCTTTAGTTCTGCTTGCTAACCAGCTTTGTCTTTGCTCTTCTACCTTCTTGTTCTTCTGAGATGGTTCTAAAGTAAGATCACATCCCTTTCTTAAAACAGTATTTTCCTACCATCCTAAACCTTTTTTACTGTGATTTAGTCTCATAAGTTTGAAATTTGATTTTTGACTCCTGCCCTTCTAAAATTATACTAGATAGTACCCTCTTTTAAAAAGAGTGTAAAAATGTTTTATGCAGGTTTTTTCTCCTGATTATAACCTTGTGACTAAAAATTATATCCTATTACAAAACTGCAGTATACTAAGTAAAGCTAATTTAAAGTTAAACTTGGTTACCCACAAAGTTCCTTAGCCTTTTTAATCAGATTGATATTATACCGGAGGGGTTTTTAAAGCCTTTAAAATATATTTTTAGATTTAAGTTAGTTTTGAGATGTTAGTTAACATTAAAAAACACATTTTTATGTGTTTGTTTTAAAGGGGGGATGTTAAAATCAGTTAAATATTGAAATATTTTTTAAATTATTAAATATAAAGATTATTAAAATATTTTTAAAATTTTAATGTGTATTGGTAGTAATAATATTAATAATACATCATATTGTGATGTAGTAATATGTTATGATACGTACTCAGAGGGGCAGCAAACTCAACTTGTGCTTTAAAACGACCCGTCCGGTTCTCTTTGGGGTTGGTCTCGTAGGCACAGCTCAGGGCCAGCTTAGCTCCGTAACAGTAGACAGTGGCTCTCACAGTTGGGGTGCACGGACTAGCTCTCATTTGTACTCCTTAAGCAGCCTGCTCTAGGAAGGAATTGATTTGTGGTGTTAATACAGATATTTTCTAAATTGTACGTTATCTTCAGTTTATAGCTTTCTTCTTTTTGAAGAAGTATATTGAATGAATATTTGCTAACTCTTTCTTATTTCCCCTGTTCCTTTTTAGGCTTCTCTACAGTTTAGCCTTCAATGCCAGGTTTCTGAGACACCTTTGGTTTCTCATATCTTCTATGACAACACGGATGATCACAGGGTATGTGTTATACAGACTTAGAAATTGAGCTTAAGGACATGGAAAGTGGCGATCTAATAAAAAGCACTGTAAGAAGGTATTTTTAAGTACTACTTATACTTAGCTTATTTCATAGTAGAAGAAAAATTCTAGATGGTCTCAATTTCACAAAGTGAAAAAATTAATGCCTAACCTTACAGTTGTTTATCTGTGTATATTATTAAGAGTATTGCTTTATCTGAGGGTAAATTTGTTTTAAAAATCCTAGTCAGGACTTCCCTGATGGCCCAGTGGATGAGACTCCTCTGCAGGTGGTATGGGTTCAGTCCCTAGCTGGGAACTAAGATCCCACGTGCTGTGTGGCCCGGCCACAAAAAGCAAAACTAGTCATGTTTTGAAAATCAGAAACTTGAAATTTCTTTGCTTCGTATGTCTTTTCTCTGCTTTTGATAGTGAAAATATAGATTTGAAGCAAATTTACCACCATTACAAACATTAAAACATATAAAGTATTGTAGAAATTGGCTTCTAAACCGTTTTGTTGAAATAATTTGATTTTTTATGTGAATCGTGTAACTTGAAAGCTAGAATCTTTAATATACATATTTATTGAATGCATAATATGTAGAGAATGCAATATTCAAAAATCCTTCACGGTAAATGGACGGAGGCCATTACCATGATGAATTTCTCCTCTGTCTGGGGTCTGAGCCAATCCTTCTGTACTGTAGCGTGAAAAGAAGTGTGTAACTCAGTTCACTGGAGACTCAGCTTCTAAAGTGCACTTGCCTGCGGTGCAAGTGGGAAGGAAAGCACTTCTTCGTTTTAGGGCAAGGCTTTGGAAAGAAGAGGGTTTCCGTTTTATATATATATATATATATATATATATATATATGTATATATAAAAATTTATTTATTTATTTATTTTTGGCTGCATTGGGTCTTTGTTGCTGCGCGCGGGCTTTCTCTAGTTGTGGCGAGCGGGACCTACTCTTCATTGTGGTGCGCGGGCTTCTCATTGTGGTGGCTTCTCTTGTTGCAGAGCACGGGCTCTAGGTGTACAGGGCTTCAGTAGTTGTGGCTCGCGGGCTCTAGAGCGCAGGCTCAGTAGTTGTGGCGCACGGGCTTAGTTGCTTCGCGGCATGTGGGATCTTCCCGGACCAGGGCTCGAACCCGTGTCCCCTGCATCGGCAGGCAGATTCTTAAGCACTGCGCCAGCAGGGAAGTCCTCCTTTCCTTTTTCAAACAAGTTTTATATTCTTTTGAGACGAGAAATAGAAAGCCTTACTGTTGGGTGAGTTTGGGGTGTCCAGCATTTCACTGTGCATCCAGCTGCAGTCTCCCTTGGTCTGTGACACGGTACACGTGTGGCGCTCTTTGGGTCTCAAGCTTGTCACTGTGGTGTGTGGAGGACGAGATGGTCCCATTTCAACACCTTCAGATGAGTCCCAGCCAGCCCTGTGCCAAAGGAGCCCAGGTCCAGTCCTCTTCCCATTGCTAGAGGAAGGGCAGGGTAACCGTAGTGTAACTTTGAGTTACTTTCATGTTTTTTTCATGTAATTTTAATGTATCTTACATGACTGAAGGGAGTTTTGAATGACAGCATTGGAGCTGATGAAACTCAGAAGGGTGGAGCCATGTACCCCGTATCAGCAGAGAGCAGCAGTAGAGATGTGAGGGAGATGACCGAAGGTCTAGAAAATGTCTTCTATATCCTGTGTTTTTCAAATTAAGACGTAAGGTTTCTAGTTGTGTGTGTGTGTGTGTGTGTGTGTGTGTGTGTGTGTGTGTGTTGTGTGTGTGTGTTTCAAACACTTATGATTATGCCCGCCTTGGCATTCATGAATGACAGGTTTGTTTAGGGCAAAAGAGGATTGGGGATCATTGGAACCGGAAATTATCATTGATCTCTGAGTGTCTCATCTTAGCAACACAGGTCCTGTCCTGGCTCTGCCTGATGACTGCCTGTTTGTTTATGGCGTTTGTCTCCTGGTGAGGAGACGGAGTCACGGTGTGTGAAAGAAGAACGAGACAGTATTGATTCTATTAAATTATTAATATTATAAGTTAGTAGAGTTATACAAATTTTTAAAAACTCATTATTTCTTAAAAGCTCATTTGAGAAGGAATTTCTTTGTAATTTAATTTATTAAAATAAAGTCCCTCAAGAGACTTACAGTGTATTAACACTTTCCTGATGTGTATCTCATCATATTTATTATTGGAATAAAATTAAGGTGAAATGCCTGATTTTCCTGAAAATGGCATTAAGTGTAACTTGGAAATACCAGTGGTTTCATAGCAGGACTCACACAGCTGGGACTCCTGAGCTTCAGCGAGCGTAAGGCTCCCTGGAGGAGTGTGTCAAAGTGTAGACTTCTTTGTCCCAGCCCTGAGGCTTGGGTTCGGGGCCCGGGTTAGAAGCCGGGATCTGTGGCCTCACGGGCTCCTCGGTGACTGGGCCGCAGGTGAAGCTGAAGGAGCTTACGGGCAGCTGGTTCTGTTTTCTGACAGGCCTCTCTTTCCCAAAGCCTAGCCTGGGGGTGTTTTGCCCTGTCACAGGCCTGTGTGGTGAGGCTGGTGTGGCTCGTCGTTTGTTGTCTTTAACCCGCTGGGGCCTGTTTGGACGATACCCTGCCCATTCCTCTTCACGTTGGCTCCAGTGGTTAGCAGTACTTACAGTAGCCCTCTTAACACTTTCCAAGGCAAGGATGCCTTCACTAGAAGCTTCTAGAGACGACGAGAGCTCTTTCACTTAATGGGGAGGGGGGCAGTTGCCCGGCCCCCTGTGGAAACCCCTGTTCTGAGGGTGTGTACAGAGGTGGGGGTTTGTCTGAGGTCTCGTCTGTGCTCCTGATCCAGCCAACTCTCCGAGTCACGAATCAGTGTCTTTCCTTTCATTACAGTAAATTACGGACTTCTGATTTGCACATAAGTCTTTGACCTGTTTCGAGAGGAGTATCTGAGTCAGTGTGATGGCAGAAAGAGCAGTCAGCAGAGAATCAGGAGACATGTTTCCTTTCCGTCCCAGCTGGACGAGACCACAGGCGCACAGCTGACCCGCTTGCCAGTCCCGCTTCCTGTCATCCACGTGAACGTGGCGAATTCCTTTTGCTTGCCTCACGGGGGTTAAAGAGAGCACGTAAACTAACATTGAATAATTGCCCTGATCTTTTTTTAGGGAAGCAGTAAGAGTTTTATGCGTCCTCACATATATGTGCATAACTGACGCCGATGCTGAATTGAGACCTGAGGGTTATTGACGGGTCGCAGCTGAAAGCGGCTCTGTCGCCCTCTTAGATTCAGGACATACTTTCTCCACACTGCAGCTGCTTAACTCGACCTGTGCCATGTCCCCCTAAATAGTGTGTGTTTGTCAGTATTATCCATTCTTTTGTACTTCTGCAGTTAGTGACAAGGGAACTAAAAGATACAAACTATTAGTTTGACCAATATCAGCCAAACAAATGACCTTACCCTTTTGTTCTGCTGTGTGGATGGCACAGGGCTTGGCTTGGTGGGGGTGACCTGGGGGAGATGGGGGCTCCTGTCCTCTTGGGACTCGGCCACTGCTGTGCGGTGCCCCAGGCACACAGCCTTTTCCTGTCGTCCCCAAGTTGGCAAGGAGGGAAGACAGTGTGCTTGTCCCTTTGTGTCCGCCCTCACTGCACTTTGATTCTGCGTGGATGGCCTTCACTCAGCGTGGCGCTCTGCGCTGAGCGCTGGGGCCGCGCGGGACGCTGGCCCGAGTGTGCTGCTCCTAGGCGGGAGCCGAGCCCAGGCTGCACAGCGGGCCCTGCGCTCCAGGCCCGGTGGTGGCACGCTGTCCCCCGCACTGGGCCCCGTGGACACCCTAGAGCTCCAGGTGGCTCATCTGAGCTGACCAAAGCCCCCAGCGAGGACAGCGCCTCAGCCAGGCCTCACCTCCTGCTCTGCTTGCCCATGCGACTTGGGTCAGCGGTGGGCCGGCCCCTGGGGAATTTGCGGTCCTGACTCCTCGTCACGTCGCCTCCTGGATAACTGTGGTTTGGGGGAAATGGATGTTCAAGGTGCAGGTGCGGATGGAGGAAGATGAGAGATCGATCTTGCCCACGAGGTCTGCGAGCCCAGGACCGCCCGGACATACTGGAGAGGCCGCGGGGCTTTATCGTTGGGGAGGAGCTCGCGGGGAGCCTCTGGGAGCTGAGTGTTCAGCGAGAGAAGGAACCGCATTTAACCAGGAGGGAGAAGTAAACGTGACAGCTCGCAGCTCTTGGGAGGGGAGAGAGACCAGCTCACTTTAGAGCTGCCCCAGGTGGTCTCGGGACTCCTCGTAAAAAAAGTGGGAGCAGTAACCAGTAACAGTAACGGGTCTGGTAGGTGGAAACAAGGCCCAGTCTCTAAAGGGGAGACAGCCTGAAGGTTCTGATTTGGGCTCAACATTTAACTGTTTTGAATGTTCCTAAATGTAAGTGGCTGGATAAATTTTTCATGAGACCAGACCCATCTGCCTTTGTAGAGGGGAAAGGGCGTGGTTTTCAACATAAAAGGAAAGTGTGTGTCTTTAAGAGTGCCGTTACTTACTCTCTGTTCTTCCAGTGAACCTTGGGACCACTGGTTCACTCTCAAATTTCTAAGTTTATCCAGCTGAAGATAGTAGCAGGAGCATTAATAGTGGTGGCTTGGTGTCCTGTTCTTTAATTCATGTTATTTGTTAACCTGTATTGTTAGAATGACTTTGCCTCCCCTGGAAGTAGTTTAATTGCTAATGTAAACATTATTTTCCCTGATTATATTTGTCTGATGTCATGTCTGAATTTGTTCCCAAACTAAATCATTGTGGTTTTTTTCTCTTTTTTCCCAACTCTAGGTCCGCGGTACCGTTGCTTCAGGTGATATCGAGGGGCTCCCCTATGTCTTTTGAAGATTCGAGTAGAATCATCCCGCTCTTTTACCTTTTCAGCTCCCTGTTTAGTCATTCACTGATTTCCATACATGATAATGAGTTCTTTGGTGACCCCATAGAAGGTAAGAATTTTGAGGAATTGGTTTGCTGCTGGCCTCGTGGCCTGTCCATTTTCATAGGTGATAGAAAAGTGTTAAGCCTTTTAAGTCTTTCAGTGTGTGTTAAGAAATGAAAAAAAAAAAAAACCCAAATATGATAGAAACTTGGATTATGTTTTTCAGTTGTAGGTCAGAGACAATCATCAATGATGCCTTTTACTTTAGAAGAGCTGATAATGCTGTCTCGATGCCTTCGAGATGCGTGCTTAGGGATCATCAAGTTGGCTTATCCAGAAATAAAACCAGAAGTTCGAGAAGAATATATTACAGCATTTCAAAGTATTGGAGTTACTACTAATTCTGAAATGCAACAATGTATACAGATGGAACAGAAACGATGGATTCAGTTATTTAAGGTAATGAGTATATGAGTATTTTTGTTTACTGAGGTTAAATAATGTTTAACCTCAGATTTTTTTTGAATTGACTCATTTTAGAAGACTAGAAATCCAGCTTGGTTTCAGGCATAATTGTTAGTTTGAAAAACTTTTAAGAAAAGTCATTTTCATTTTACATTTGCCTCCTTTTAAAGCCTTGTTTTTACATTGTTACATGTATCTGTTATAAATTGCCCCAAGTACTTCCAATGACAAGGTGATGTATAGTCAAAAATTTTTTAATGTTTTCAGTTTTATTTTCGCTAAAAAATCTCGTACAGATTTTATGTATTTAATCTTTTAAGAAATTGAGTAACAAAGGTAGAATAAGATCATTAACTTAGTGCAAGTTGAGTATAAATTATTTTAAAATATCTTCATTTTTAACCATGCAGAAAGAGAAGTTATGCGTTACCTACCGTGGCTGGAATGTTGTCAGGAAACCACCACCACTGAGAATGGAACTACTGGGGTAGAAAAAAAGAAAAGAAAAAGGGTGCTTGACTTCCCATGAAATTTCTGCAGCAAACACATCTAGTCAGCTAAAATCGCTCATTAAAGGAGTGAGAGCAGAAGGAACGCATTTTCCAAATTGAAGGCTAGATTTACAGTCCGTTTAATACGGGCGACCTCTCGCCCGCTAATGTGCGGTTGGAGTCATCAGCCGTCCCTTTAGGTCTTTTATCACTGCTTTTGTCAAGCTATCTATTTAATTGAAAGAAGTTAATTGAATGAAAATGATCAACTAAGCTTGTATTAATATTGCTAATGGAACTTTCTTCTTGGCCATGTTTGGAGAAAGATGTCAAGCTAGACTTTAGGAAAGCCCCATTAATGCTTGCACTTAACCTGATGGGCTAATTAAGGACTGCTTATTCATCCTACGAGCACCCGATAGGCTCTGCCCGCCCGTTGTTCTGCCCGATTTCACAACACATCTCACTTACGAGCGCTAGTAGCAGTGAGAGTAACTGAGAGTGTTTTGCTCGCGCTGAACACAGCGCTCACGCTCACGCGTCGTTGAATCTGTGATTTCTGCCCAGTGATGTGATGTATGTTTGCACAATTTATTTTAATTACCTATCTCTATATTTCTAAGTAAACTTTTAGGGTCACTTGTTGAGCCCTGTAATATATCCTTGCTTAAAGACTGACACTTGCATCTTTTCTAAGTTAAAAATAAGCTATATCGCCCATTTAAAACTTGTGATTCTTATGTAAGCTTTTCCTGGATATGGGTATTAATGGTAGCATGTATGTTTTTCTTTTAAGTATTTAATTAAACTCTGGGATCTTTGTTAGTAAAACTTTCCATTATGTATGTTATCAGGTTTTGTGTACAGTATCAGATAATTTCATTATTTTATAGCACCTATACAGAATTTCATAATTTTCATATGACAGGCTTATCTTTAGGACCCAGAAACATCTGAATTTAATAAAGCTGTATAAGGTGGTTTTTTCCCTGGTCCTATTTTATTTTGCTTAACCATTGAATGAAAATTTTGTAGTGAATTTTTTCTTATGCCTCAAAATGACTCATCACCCCTTTATTAAGGATTGAGGATTTTTTTTTTTTTTTTTAAGAATTAGGGTAAAAGTTCACCTTTTTTTGGAACAGGATTGTCTTAGGTTTGAAATTGAGTTGTTATAAAGATCTTCTGAGTTTAGAACAGACTTGTTTGAAGACAAGTTTCTGAATGAGATTCCTGTTCTTTGAAAAAGATTTTTTTTTTTGTACTGCCTGCTATTGAGCTGAGCCCAGAAAACAAAACAAAACAAAATCAAGGCAAGTCTTTGAAAGGATTCAGCTGCTGTTAGTTTTTCTTTTAAGAAAAAATTATCCTTAATATGAAATAATAAGAATTTAGCCCTCAGTGGTTGCTCTGTTTCAGACAATATTCTAAGGGCTTTACATGTATTAGTTCACGTAAAGCAATAATTCTGTGAGGAGGATACTATAATTATCCCCATTTTACAGATTAGGTCACATAGCTAGTAGATGAGGGAGGCAGCATGTGGACGCAGCTGCTCCTCTCCATTGTCCCTCTGAAAAGCATGAAAATAAACGGTTAGCATTTTATGTCTATTTCAGTGTCAAATTTAAGCTGAAGGATTCAAGGTAGAATCAGCCAAAGAAAGTAGTAGCGTTTTGCCAGTGACTTCCTGCCTTCTGTTGGTTTTGACAGAGTTGCACACGATGAGACCCGACTCCTTCAACCACCAGCCATTTTCATTTTTCAGCCTCCTGATGGTCCTCTCAGACTAATTTCGGAGAGAGGCTCTGGGGGCTGGTCACAGAACATAGACTTTTAAGTGGATGGAGTCATCTTTCTTTGTCACTGTAAGAATTGAGGTCAGTTTCCAAGCCCTGCATTGACACTGCTAAAACAGTTTATGCATTCATCAAATTTATAAACTTCTCTTGAAGTGTAATTTACAGCTATAATCGCTTTAGCCCTGTGAGGCGATGGGAGCTCCTGTTTGATGTGCCTTTGTGTGCAGCTGCCAAACTGAACTGGAGCCGCCTGAAAGGAGGGACCGGGAGGGAGGCCTCGCGCCTGCCTCACCTGCGTGCACCGGACAGACAGACAGGGCTGCAGTACGAGGGAGTTTCACTTTCCTGGTGGTTGGTTTGCATTTTTCAGTTTTGAAAAGACTCTTTAAAAAAGTAAACTGTGAAAGCCGCAGCAATGCCTCGTTGTAACGGAAACGTGCCGCTATTAACTGTCAGTGTCGGCCAGTGAGGCGAACCCAGGCTCCCTTTGAGGTGGCAGAGCTGCCCCGTGTCCTTCTCTGTGTTTGACTTAAAGAAATAATTTTGTTGTGTTTTAAACATGCTGCAGAATACTTTGACTTTTAAAATAAACCAACTTTAACAAATAGTCATGTTGATAGCAGGAATCCTTACACTTAATGACTTTTATAGGCTAGGGTGTCGTTACTATCAGTTATTTAAACACCCACAGTGTTTATCCCCGGAACATTGGCTCCACCCTGTGCTGGGGAATCATAAATGAAGTCGGACAGAGTCCCTGTTCTTTGAGTATCACTGTATAATGAAAAAGACAAACTTTCAACTGATGATGTCGAGCTGGAACAAAGCTAAGAGTACGCAGGATGGAAAAAAGAACTGCTAAAGTCATTCTGACCTTTGGATTACACTAGGAAAATCGTCATTCTGGCCTTTTGTGAGATGATAATCTTAAGAGCTGGTACTTTACTGGTTGTTCTTGTATTTCATTTTTTAAAAAAATTATTTATTTATTTATTTTTGGCTGTGTTGGGTCTTCGTTGCCGCGCGCGGGCTTCCTCTAGTTGTGGCGAGCCGGGGAGATGCTCTTTGTTGCGGTGCGTGGGCTTCTCGTTGCAGTGGCTTCTCTTGTTGCGGAGCACGGGCTCTAGGCGCGCGGGCTTCAGTAGTTGTGGCACGTGGGCTTAGTCACTCCGTGGCATATGGGATCTTCCTGGACCAGGGCTCGAACCCGTGTCCTTTGCATTGGCAGGCGGATTCTTAACCACTGCACCACCAGGGAAGCCCTGTATTTCATTTTTACATATTCTTCATTATGAAATCCAAATCTAAAAAATTCTTTATTGTATATTTATCACATCACACATTTACCACACCTAGGTACCCATAAATTATGTGCTGTGTCCTATGCTTTGTTTTGAAGTTTTAAAATAATTACCTAAGCTGTTCGAATTTACATACCAGATTTAAGATAAAAAGGGATTATTACAGTTGCCTTTCAAAATTTGGGCTATATGTATATTTTTGTTGCAATAATAAAGCTAAATATCAGTGATCTCCATTCAGAAATATCATAGTTGAACATCCGCTGCTTTAAGTCATCATCAGATATATTATTATTTATATATATAAATTTATTCTATGATGTAATATATGTAATGCTTAAGATTATTTCCCTAAGTTCATTAGTCAAGATTTTCTTGTGATCATCATAGCCAGTGAAGTTTCATACGTACAGTAATCTTGTGAAATAGTGCGTGTTAATTTAAAATCTTTAACTTGGACCGTTGTCAGGTGTGATTTTTATGAGTCATCTGTGTGTTTCTAATCAGTCATCTGCTTGGTCCTTTTAACATTGGGGTTAAGGGAAACCTGCTTGTAGGGGTCACCTGTTCTGTTTTTTGTTGTTTTTCTTTTGTCTGCGCGGCTCGTGGGATCTTAGTTCCCTGACCAGGGATTGAACCCTGGCCCTCAGCAGTGAGAGCGCTGAGTCCCAATCCCTGGACTGCCAGGGACGTCCCTGGTATCACCTGCTTTTTTATTTCAGTGGCGAATAATCAAACACGCATAACAGTTTTGTGCATTTCTGAGTATTTGCTTTAGTAATTTTGTTAGTTTTTGAGTATTAAAGTTTAGATCCAGCGCGGAAGATGACATGGGAGACAAGAGTTAAACGTATCACGTAAAATATAATACGACTATATTTATAACTGTTATACTCTATTTATAACTGTTAAAGTCTGCCAGAACTGTGTATTGAGTGAGGTACATGTAGTTATCCCAGCGTCTGCTTGTTTGCTGTTTTATTTCATATTTCTTAGCACACTGGTTCTCAAGTCTCACTGTGTTTCACGATCTCCTGGGGATCAGTTAACAATTATTGACGGGCTCACCTCAGGTGAACTAAGTTCTAGTTGCTGTTGGTGGTGCCCGTTGGGGTGTTTGTCAGCAGGGGGTTCTGAAATGCAGCTGGGTTGACCCACAGGCCTGACTGTGCGGTGAATTCCCTTTGGGCAGATATTAGTAACCTCTGATCTCAGTTTGCAGACTTGCACCCCATGACTGAAGTTAATCCTGCCAGTCTCTCGGTGCTGGTCCTGTCTTCTGTAGTAGGCATACCTGTGCGAGGAGATTTGATAAAATTAACTGAAAGAGAAACTGTCTTTTGATCTCAACACTGGGCGTGTGTATTGATCCAGTGTAAAATCGTTACTTCAGTTTTCTTTACCTGTGACACTCTTGTCAGTTTACATGGTTTTTTAATGGTTACCTATGTAAACTTTGCTTCTTCAGTACCAAATATTTCTAGCAGTTTGTGATACTGAAAATGAATGCAGAGAAAGGGAATGTGTTTAAAGGTGTTCTGAAATCACAGAATGGATCCAGTTAAAATTTTCATGGTTACTTAAAATTTGTATTTTTCTCTAAAACTTAGAAGAAAAATAGTTTAAAGGAGAAGAATGGTCTTAGGGGATCTGACATTTCTAAAATATTTGGGGAATTGGTCCAGGGCTCATATTGCCAGATTTAACACATAAAAATATGTGTCACCCAGTTAAATTTGGATTTCAGATAAACAGCAGATGCATTTTAGATACAGGTATGTCCTGTGCAATATTTTGGATACATTTATGCTTTTTTAAAAATCAATATTTGAGACATACACTTTGAATAAAGCAATATTTGGGTCATATTTATACTAAAAAATTCATTTGACAATTTATCTGGAATTCAACTTTGTCTAGGTGTCCTGTATTTTCTCTGGCAGTACTATTTAGGGCTCGTCTTCAGGTTTTCTTTCCTGTCAGCTTTAGTTCATTAAGATACGCTTTTTCCACAGTGCCTTCTGTTGACATCCCTTCCTTGCCGTATTTCGGGCCCACATCACTTTGTACCTTCTGCTTTCCTCCTTTCTCCCCCCACACCCCGTGCCTCCCTTCCCACCTCTCTCTCTCCTATATTTTTGAAAGAGGATCAGTGATACTTGGATAGGACATTTTATGTTACTTCTTTTTCATGTTTAGAATATGAAAATATGAAAGGGAATGCCATATATTGAAACTTTATAATGTTTCATTTCACAGTAATTTAAAAGAGGAATGTAAATTATGGCATTAATTACCTCTTAGATAGTTTGATAATGTTTGTGACCTATAGAAAAGAAATGTCCTCATCAGCATAGATTGGATCGTGGTGAAGACCAGGAGGTGGTTGGGGTTCGGCAGCTGTGAGCTTGAGCGTGTGCAGTGGGGATGGTGTCCAGAGTCTGGGGTGATGTGTGAGAGCCATAAGTTAATGGGTGCAATTAAATAAACACACATAAGTGTTTGTCAGAAAGCACGTCTTTTGTCAACAGTTGTGGTGTGTTGTGGGTAAATTTCAGTACAATGTCTATTAAATCCAAATTTACTCAAAATACCAATGTAATTGGTTAGGTAAAAGGAGAGATAAGACATAATGTGCGTCCTGCCACAAGACTGTACTTCAGTCTCCACTGCTGGAAGAGCAGCTGTTGGTGCGACCTTTGTGGACCCGACTGAATTTGTCCCAGACCCAGAGAGCACATGGAATGAACTTACTGGGATCTCGTCTTTTCTTTTGAAGAGCAGTACCGAGAGAATTCCCAGAGTTGGTGCCGTAGGTCAATGGCCTTACTCTGTTTATGACCAGCAGTTAACCAGATAGAACCAAAGACTAGGCCTTTCTCAGTCTACCTCAGCTGCACTTAAAATCAGTCATCGTAAAACATTGCATGTGTGAAACCTGACCCCTGAGCAACTGACTGTTTACCTATGCTAGTTTCCGCTGATTCAAAAAGGACAGTACCATAGTATTACAATAGGCTTCAAAATACCACAGGGTAGACATCACAGCTAAATTGGCAAGAGATATCCACCAGTGTACAAGCTGTGTTCCGGATCTGAGAGGTTTTTGCTAATGTGGTTTTGTCTGGGTGGCCAAAGCGCTCACGCATTACTTTTTCTCTGTCACTGGGCAGACCATCCAGCCGGTGTTGGTGTCATAGTGGCTGAGATACCAGCCAAGGACCCTTTCCTACCCACTGCCGTCGGACACACAATGGCATTTCCTAGTTCTTTATTCAAATTATATTTTACTGAATTAGAGGCCGTGTGTACAGAAGCCTGGCTGACTTTTTCAGAAAATACCATCATAGTCATGAACTACATAGTATTTGTCTGATCAACTCCTGGTTGTAAAGGTTTAAAACTTTGGTTTTACAACTTGGTGTTGGTTTATCTTTGTTTATTACAAAACACATTTCTATTTAATGTATAACTTCATGTCTTTTTTAAATAGACAGCACCATTAAGATCTCTTTAATCGTACATCACAGAATTTATCCTACAGTTGTCCTTCATCAGGTAACTGCTAGGTTTCTAGGTAGGTACTTGGGTTCTGTTCATGGGGGGCTTTACCGCACAGCCAGAGAGGGGCTGATGCTCATCGGGAAAAGAGCAGTGAAGGACTAGGCTATGATAACGCGGGGGGTTGGGTAGCCGGAGCGCGTGCGGAGGCTTTCTGAAGGACGTTAGGCTGAGCTTGCATGGAATCGCACTGGGACGCAGACCCAATTCCAGAGGCTTGCGTAAGGGAAATACTGAAATCGTCTGGCTTTTTGGAAGGTTGACAGGTGTGTCTAGGACACAGCTTCCCACCCCCCACCCCTCCCCCGCTGCCAGCAGCCTTGAATAGAGTGTTTTTCAGAAAAATAAGAAATGTGTTTTACCGTAGGGAAATTGCTGTACTTGGACATGTCTTTTATTGTAGCTCAAATGGGCTGATACGTTTCCCCGTTTGTGTTTGAAAACTTAATTACTGGCTCCCTTGCGGTTTTTAAGAAATCAGCCCTTGCACAAATTTGTGTTAATAATTTTCCTCTCTTTGCCGGTAGATATTAACCGCTTTGTACCTAAAACTAACTCCTGTAATCACAGAACGAGGCGCTTTTCTGCAGACTGACCTGGTGACGGTCTAAGCCAGCTCTTCACCACGGAAGCCCGCGTCCTCGGGCACGGAGATGAAGCGGTGCCGTGGCCTCTCACTCCTGACCGGAAGTGTTGCCGTAGTTCCCGAGCCTGCGTGTGACGTGTTCCTGTTCTTCCTCTCAGGTTATCACCAATCTAGTGAAAATGTTGAAGTCCAGAGACGCGAGGAGAAATTTTTGTCCTCCCAATCACTGGCTGTCAGAGCAAGAAGATATTAGAGCAGATAAGGTGTTACTTTTAAATCTTTTAAATATTTTTCATTAAACGTATTTTTTCAGCTTTTATCTTTTGGGGGAGAAGAATAAATCCTTTAAAGTTGTTTAACTTATTATGTAAGTAAATATTAACAGTAAACTTTTGTGTTACTAACTCTTAGGTCACCTAGTAGAATATCATTGGCTTCCACATGCATCCTGCATTTGTTGTTAATCCTAATTTGCTCTTAACCACAAAGTATATTGAAGCATAATGGGGCTTTGGGGGGTTGAAAAAAATTTTTTGCTTTTATTGTTATTTTCAGTATATATTTAGTACTTAAGAGATGGAACTTATTTCTGGTTTTCTAAAGGGGCGGAGAAATTTGAATATTACTAAGATCTAGATCTAAAGTAGATTAAATAGTATAATCTGTTTCAAAATAAATTAAGATAACATTAACAAAGGGCATGAGGTGTTTTCATTGTTGTTTGTCAGAGAAACGCATGACTGGATTCATCTCAGAAACTTGGGGCTGGGGGCAGAGGGTGGTGGGTACGGAGGAAACAAGATCACAGAGATGTTAAAGAAAACAGGGCTGTTTTAGAAGCATCGCTTTGTCCGCATGGAGTATTATCTCTTTGAGTTAAGCATGTGGCTTGAGCTCTGCCCAGTGGCCAGGCTGAGATTCTGTGGCAGGTCTTGTAGCAGTGAAAGCCCCTGGGGCCCACGTTGGGGTTTCTAAAACATTTCCCACCGAAAAGAAAGGGTCCTCGGCGCAGTGGTTCGTGGCAGGTCCAGGGAGGAAGTGCGCGAGACGGTGGCGTGTTCTTTCACCTGAGAGCGGGGGCCACGGGAGATTGTGTGAGGGCCGGGGGCCGTCTCAGGGGGCTCTAGCAGCCAGAGGTGGAGGCACAAGCGCCAGCAGGGTAGGTGCAGAGGACTAACCGTCGAGTGTGTTTGAATCTGTGAGTTCGTAAGGATGCTAAAAAGAAGAAGAACCTCGTTGGCCATCTTTGTGGGATGCAAAGGGACCACCCTCACTTTAAATACTGGTAGAAAGAAGGAAATAATCACACCTTCAGCCTGCCTTTCCTTTATGAACTGTTGGTGGGCTAACCATGGAGTCGATGCTGTGAGAGCCTTCTCGACGTGGACGTGTTCCAGCTGACGGTACGTGAAGAAGGTGTCTAGCCTGCCTGCTCTGATGAAGTTCGGTGTCGGCCCCCCACTCAAGTACAGTGGAGACGTGGGCCGGAGGCCTGGGAGACGAGGATCTGTGCTGCTGCTGTGCTCCAGGGAGACTGTCAGCCGAGCCAAGCAGTGTGTCTGGTGCCTGTTGACAGCTGACTGCTGTTTTCCCACAAGTTCTTGCTCTCATCGCTGACCTGCGACCGACGGTGCTGAGCACGCATGCCTCTCGAGGAGAGAACACCGTCCACCTCCGAAGTGTTTCTCCCGGAAACCGAGCCTGGTGAAACTTCCAGATGTAACGACGAATTTATAGGAAATGGAGGGGCTAGAAGTACATGATGACACCATGGTGCTGCAATTAGCAAAATCCACACGATGGGGAAGGTTCCAGGACAAATGCTTCTGCTTCCTCATCACAGTCACAAGGGCAGAAATAAGGGCTGAAGGGACCTGACAGATGAGGAGGATTCAGAGACAGTATATACTATACCAGCCTTATTTGGATGCTCATTCAGACCATTTTTTAAAAAATTATGAGAGTGAATATTTGGTAACAGTGAGAAATTAATTTTTTAAGGGTGATGTTTTCTTCATAAAGCAGTCATATTATGATGATTTACTATGTCCACATATTACACATCGTTAAATAGAACAAGTAGAGATTTCCCCGGAATGTACTTACAAAAAATAATTACAGAGTATAAGTGTAAAAGAGCAGCCAGCCTAGGAGAGAGGTTGTGAAAAGGTCTCCTGAAAAGGACAGGAGATGGAAGAGAGGGGTGTAACTGAATAAATGTGAAACCCCGGTGCAGCGCGAATGAGGCAAGGTAGAAGTGTGTGCTGGGACACAGGGAAGGGCTGGCTCAGCAGGGTGTCTGGTCCCCACAGGTCACCCAGCTCTACGTCCCGGAGTCCAGAAGTGCTTGGAGGTTCAGGCGAATGGGGAGGATCGGCCCCCTGCGGTCCACCCTGGACGGTGAGTGCCCTGGGACCTCGCTCTCTTAACTCGAGTTCATCGAGGTGTAGTTCACATACTGTGAAGTTGGCTCTGTAGTCTACCGGTCTGTGATCAGCCAGGTAGAGTAGTTTTCATCGTTCCAGCAAACACCTCATGCCGTGGTAGCCGACGCCTTACCCTGGCCCCTGGCAAACCACAGGGTGGATTTTTTGTCCCTGTGTGTAGTTCAGCTTTTTCCAGAGTGTCTTTAAATCGGACCACACAGAGTGTAGCCTTGTGAGTCTGCAAAGGAAGGCACACACAGTAACGAGGGTTTTAAACTGTGTTGCAGTAGGTCTGGAGTCCCCGCCGCTGTCTGTGTCTGAGGAGAGACAGCTCGCCGTCCTAACAGAGTTGCCCTTTGTGGTTCCGTTTGAGGAGCGAGTAAAGGTATGGAATTTGGTTTCTTTCCATGTGTTTTGTGGTTATTTATATCATCTCAGGGTTAAAAAGTAACACCAATGGAAAAAATCTCTAAAGTTGCCTAGTGCCTATCTGATTAAACAATTGATGTTTTTCTCATTAGATTGTTCATAGCTGACCATGATTTATGAAAGCATAATCCAATCAGATGCCTCTTGAAAAAACGTTTTGCTTGTATTCACCAACTTATTTAGCAATTTCTAAAAACTACCACACTTCTCTACTTAGGTGAAGGCTTCAAGAGGGTGTTTTTTAGGTCTGCCCGCTTTTCACGGGAGGGACATTTAAAGCTATTGACATTTCTTCATTAAAACACATACACACTCACATACACACATGGTGTGGCATAATTCCCGTGTGCCCTCTACTGGATTTTTAGCATAAAAAAATTACTTGAATTTTATCACTATAGAGATATTCCTACTGATGTTCATGTACAGCTTTCCAAAGCTACTCTTCTCCCCTCCACCATTTGGAGCTTTAGAAAAGGTTTCCAAAAGGAAATATTGAAAATATGACACAGCATGGGATTTTTAAAATCTGTCGTAAAGTGGGGAAAAGGAACAGTATTACAAATATATAAATACCGCCCGTTTACTGATAAGGCATAAAATCAGTATCTGATACCTTGGCCTTTAAAATTTGTTTCAGAGTTTATGGAGATACAGAAGTTAAAGTTAAGATTTATTTAGCAGTTTTTCCTTTTGGTAGCTTATGTTTATAACGAAAAATCTGTTGTTTTCAAGTAACCTTATAATTTCCCCTCTGTTAGATCTTTCAAAGGTTGATTTATGCAGATAAGCAAGAAGTTCAAGGAGATGGTCCATTTCTGGATGGAATTAATGTCACAATAAGAAGAAATTATATTTATGAAGATGCTTATGACAAACTTTCCCCAGAAAATGGTATATATAATTCTCTCTGTGTGTGTACATATGGCAGGGGGAGGCTGGGGCATTATAGAAAAAGGTGATCATTAAACAATTAGTGTTGATTGTCTTGTTCTGTAATGACTGTTCAAAACAAATGTAGTAGGTCAGACTTGGGGGATGTAAATTATCAATAATAATTCTAAGATTAACAAATAATTATTGCTACAGAAGCCTTTCAAATATTGATTTGTTTTTTAAGGCAAAAAGCCCCCATTTCCCCCAAATGTCTGTCTCTAAAATTCAGTCGACAAAAAAGCTACGATTCTAAAAATGTCGTATATAACAGTCTATTTATGTAAACATCATAAATTGTAAGCCAAGTTAAATACACTAATATAAACACCATTGCGATCCAGATTTCTTTATCAAAGGTGAAGGGTGCTGCAATGACACTGCTATTAGATAAAAGAGAATTATACTGTAACGATAACTTGGACAGCATTTAGAGGTCAGTGACACATTTTGTCTTATGTTAATCTTTGACACCCAGTGTTAAAAGTTTTAGTGTTATTAATATATGTACTAATAATTTTAACTTCAGAATATGGTATCCATGATATTACATTAAATCAGTGTTATATCAATGCAGGTATTAAAAACGAAAGCCTGGCAGGCTCCAGCTCACGTCTTTGGGAGGTGCTGGCAGGTTGTCAGATACCGAATAACGGTTGCCTTTTCTTGCAGGGGAGTAATTTCATTTTTTTCTAGGAAAGCGAAACCTCTCATTTTGAATACTTTTCTTTCTTCTTAGATGAGGAGCTAATTTTGTCATATTGTGGAACGGTGGAGGAACGCTAACATCACTTGTTCCCCTACTCTGTTCCAGGTTTTGTGTGTAGAATTTTTGTCTTTAGCCCAGCTTAGTTTTGTCATTTAATCTGTGCCGTTGCCCTCTGAGGTCAAGTACCACAGACTGAGACAGAGTTTTAACTCAAGTCTGACACAGGCTGTGAGCTCTCCCCTATACCAGGTTACTGTTGCCTAGGATGTCGTGTTTTCAAAACTTCCTGTATGAGTGGGGCAGAAATCAGGTATCCTGACACCTAGTCTAACGTATTTTGGGGGGAAAAAAAAGTTCTCCCTCTGGGATCTACAGTCCTTCATAATCAATTACAGTAGCTGTTGTGTTGTGTTACGTGTTACTGTGTTAGCAGTTTCTGTGTCTGTGTCTCCCACGTGACTGAGGCCCTCCCGGTCTCAGATGGGATCCTGAATCCTTGTTCAGCCCACCCAGCTAGCTAGGGCTCAGTAGATGTTTGCTGAATTTGTGATTGTAAATAAGAAAGACAAGAGCTCTAACGGAGTCATAAGTTGGCAGACGGCTGGCAGTGTTCAGAGAAGAGCTGGGATGTGCTTGATGCTGGAGGGCTTCCTCAGATGCAGGGCGTGAGCCAGAACCTGGGAGCCGTGCCTCCCAGGCTGGGTCACCGCGAAGGGCGTGGACGTTCACAGCCGACCCGGTTCTGTTCTGCACTTGGTGGACTTGGGCTTCCTGCAGGTCCTGCTTCCTGCAGGCTAGTGTCTGTCCATGAGCTCTTCAGCCAAAATGAGAACATGTGCTTAGCAGCGATTTTCAGTTAACTTTATTTCATGGAGATTACTAAGACATTACTGCTCAGTGATAATAAGCCCCAAATTTCCTAATGAATCCTTAAGCTTGAAAATGATTTAAAAGTTAATCACATTCCAGCTGTCTAGTTGTGCAGGCTGATAATCTCATTGAGTTTAAAGATTTTAGAAGAATCTTACAATATTTATGTTATAATGCCTTAAATCTTTACAAGTATTCTCTCAGTCAGGCCTTAATAAGAATTTTTAAACCATATGTCAGAATTGTTTGGTATTTTGCTATGCAAATTGTAGAATTAAATATCATCTCAGAATGTTTAATTTACTTATGGAAGATTGGTTTGAAGTGCTTCGTTGACTGATCATTTACATATAATTAGTTAATAGGATTATTCCATACATCATCTAGTCATTAAAGCAAATCCATTCTTTATGGGTTCTTATATCTCATATCATCTCAGAACAGTTTTCTAAAGTGTGGGTTTCGCCCCATCTGGCAAGTGAACTGACCTGGTGGAGCTCAGAGAAGTGGAGTGACTTCTTGTTGCAGTAGGGAGCTAAGCAAGCAGAGTGACACGGGTCCTGGCACGGTGATGCCACACGCGCTCTTTCCACCGTGCCACCGCCTGGCAGCATTTTACCTGGGTGAGAGCGTGGGTTGGATGTTAATTTCTCCTTGTGGAGACTATGGAGAAGTGACTGTATTTGCTCTCAGGAGTGTTGTGAGGGTTAACGTCACAGTGAGCTCTTGGTGTCATCCGTTGTCTGGGATGAGATTTGCTAGAGCTGGCTCTGAGCTGCTCCGGACTCCATTCCTGAGAGCCTCACTTGTGCTCTTGTGTGTTGGTTGGTTGGATTCCGTTTTGCTTCACGGGCAGGGTTTATTACATTGTTTTTCTGAAGAAGAAGTGATAATAGGGTTAAATCAAAGTACAGTTGACCCTTGAACAATGCAGGTTTGAACTGTGCGGGTCCACTCACGCAGATTTTTTTTCAAGAAATAGACTGCCAAACTTTTTGGAGATTTATAACAATTAGAAAAACACTTGCAGATAAACCGCGTAACCTAGAAATACTGAAAAAATTAAGAAAAAGGTATGTCATGAGTGCATAAAATATACGTATTGATAGATACTAGTCTGTTTTATCATTTACTGTCAGAAGCATACACGGATCTATTATAAGAAGTTAAAGTTTATCAAAACTTACAGAAACACTTGTAGAAGGTGTGTGGCGTCCTTCACAGTTAGGAGAAATGTAAACAAACGTGCAGGTGCCTGTAGCGCACGCTGTCCTGCTTTAACGATCTCTTAGCCGCCTCTTGTTGCTCCTGCACTGAGTTCAGTGTGGTGTGGACCCCCTTGAGACAAGCGTGACCCTCATCACCTCCGCCTGAGCACGTCCCCTCCAGGAAACCGCGAATCCAGTAAAAAGTGATCGCTTGCGGTCCTCGTGTATTTTCCCTGTGTCTAGTGCAACCCTGTGAACCTTAGCTAACACCAGGGACCAGCACAAAGTGCTGCTAGTGACGCTGGACGTGCTCCCAAGAAGCAGAGAAAAGTCATGACGTTACGAGAAAACGTTGGGCTGTTTGATGTGTACCTGCAGCTCTGGTTACTGCCACTTCAAGACAAATGAATCCACCGTGAGGACCGTTGTAAAAAAAAAAAAAAAATAAGAAAAGGAAATTTGTGAAGCTGTGGCAGCAGCTACACCAGCAGGTGCAAAAACCTTGTACTTTTTGTGACATACCTTTTTATCTCATATTGAGAATGTGTGCAGCATTGCTGTAAGAAAGGCATATCTATAGACTCTAATATGATTTGAGGAAAAGTAAAGTCTTTATATATGACAACTTTTTTTCTTCTGTGCATGTTTTATGAATTCTCTAAATGTTTAATTTTCAATGACATTGATGTCATTGAAAATTAGTAAGAAACCGTGATGTATTATTTTCATAACATAATATTTTAAGTTTACATATTTCATTTATACAAAAGCCAGATATGTTTGCAGTTAATTTACTTTTTCTAAAAAATTTTCAAACTCAGAAAATATATCCGTATGTTTTGTTAAAGGTTTGCATTTCCCTTACATACTTTCAAATTTACTTTCTCTTACTGGTCGTAAAAAAAGAATAAACCATCTGATAACCATGTTGCTTTAAAAATTGTCAGGAGTTTTCAGGAGAGCCTTAAAATTGTCAAGAGAGCCCTAAAATTTATTTCCAGTTTGTTCAAAATAGTGTGTGTTACAGTGCTACTTCGTATCTTGTATGACAACTTAAAGCAAAGGGAAGGTGAAGGATCAAAAGCTGAAGAATTTAATGCCGGCAAAGGATGTTTTGATAATTTTAGGAAGAAGTGCGGCTTTAAAATTGTCAGGATAACAGCAGAAGCAGCATCTGCCCACCAACAGGCAGCAGACGGGCTCCCAGACGCTGTAAGAAAATGGCTGAGGAGAAGGGACGTCTCTGCCTGGGCAGGTTTTTAATGCAGGTGGAAGTGCCCCATTCGGGGGAAACTGCCACAAAGGACATTTTGTGGTCAGGAAGAGAAGTGGGCACCGGCGTTTAAGCAGGAAGGGCCAGGAGTGCAGTTGGGTGTATGGTCGGGACTGCCCTCATCTATAAAGCTGCTCACCCCCAGCCTCTGGGGGAAAGATAAACACCAGCTCTCTGTCTTCTGGTTGGACAACAAGAAGGCCTGGGCAGTGAGAGCCCTTTTTCTGGATTGGTTCCATCGATGCCTTGTCCTTGACGTCAGGAAGCACCTTGCTGGTAAGGGATGGCCTTTACAGTTCTTTTGATATTGGCAGTGCCCTTAGCCACCCAGAAACCCATGAGTTCAACACCGAAGGTGTAGAAGTGGTCTGCTGGCTCACGAAACACATCTCTAATGCAGCCTGTAGATCAGGGGGCCATAGGGACCTTTCAGGCTCATTACACGTGGTGCTCCGTGGAGAGGCTTGTCCGCATGATGTCAGAGGACCCAGCAGAGAGAACATCGTGAGAGTCTGAGAGGACCCTACCATTGATGATGCCGTAGCTGTTACAGAAAGAGCCCTGAAAGCCACCAAGCCAGAAACAGCACAGTCCTGCCGGGGAAAAGTGTCCAGATGCTGCGCGTGACTTCACAGGATTTACGTCAGAGCCAATCAAGGAAATCATGAGAGAGATTGTAAATATGGGGGAAAAGGTGGGGTGAAGGCCTTCAAAATACGGATCTTGGAGAAAAAAGGCAAGAGCTAGTAGGCACCAGCTGAGTGGAGCTGACAGAAGACGAATGGGTGGAGATGAGAGCCTCTGAACCACAGCCGATGGCGAGGACAAGGTGCAGAAGAAGAGCACCCGGCAGCAAGCCGACGGCAGGCCACCTGGCAGGAGGGTTCTCACTGTCCGACGCCGCTCCTGACTTCTACGCCGTGGCCCCTTGTGTGGTACGGGCACTGAGACTAAAGCAAACAGTGGACGAAGGGTGGGTACCGTATAGAAACCGTTCTAGAGAAATAAAAGAGCAGAAAAGTCAGGCAGAAATTATGATCTTTTCCCGTCAAGTTACACCAAATGTGCCTCCCCTCCTGCCTCCCCTTCCACCTCCCCGACCCCTGCCACTGCCTCCTCCTCGGCCTGATCAGCGTGAGGACGAGGAGGACGGAGGCCTTTGTGATGATCCACTTCCACCTCACAGCGAGTGATCGGCACGCTGCACAGTGAACAGCTTAGCCGTTGTGTACGTGAGGGTCTTCCTGGGAAAGTCTGAGAACCGTGTGAGACATTTCTGTGTCATCATCATCGTCACCCAGGTGTCCATCGTGCGCAGGGCTTGTATTGAAGTGGACAGCCTGTGCTTACATAAGTGCAAAGTGAGCGCTACTGACTGTAAACTTAATAATGTGTTAGCTTTCTTACTCCCAGAACATTGCTTTCAAAGTTATGTCACCATACGGCATGCCTCCCTCTCTCTTGTAACTGGAGAAACTGCTTATCAGCTTCTCATCACAGGTGTGATTTTTAAAAACGTAACAATGTTACCAATACTGTATTATGAATATGACTGTAATGGTGTATGCCGTAAACATTCTATAAGGATTCATTCTTTAGTGTATAGACTAGGCTACCATAAACAATCATATTCTTTTTTTTTTTTTTTTTTTTTTTTTGTTACGCGGGCCTCTCACCGCCGTGGCCTCTCCCGTCGCGGAGCACAGGCTCCGGACGCGCAGGCTCAGCGGCCGTGGCTCACGGGCCCGGCCGCTCCGCGGCACGTGGGGTCTTCCCGGGCCGGGGCGCGAACCCGCGTCCCCCGCATCGTTAGGTGGACTCTCAACCGCTGCGCCACCAGGGAAGCCCAGCAATCATATTCTTGATGCTTTGTTATCAGTGCATGAATCGTTATACCTGTAAACAAATGGGAATTTCATTTTCACATTATCTTTTCATTTTTGATGTCTAGCGTTAGTAATGTGTATAACATCTACAGTGTTTTGTATCGTGTAAGACGGTGTTGATGTAGGTACTGACAGCCAGGCGATTCATCTTGAAAGCAGGTGATGTAAACTTGACAAGTCAATAAATACAGTACAGTACTGTGAATGTGTTTTCTCTTCCTTATGATTTTCTTGATAACATTTTCCTTTTCCTAGCTCACTTTATCGTAAGAGTAGAGTATGTAATATGTATACCATACAAAACGTGTTAATCGACGGTTTATGTTGTCGGTAAGGCTTCTGGTCAGCGGTGGGCTATTAGTAGTTAAGTTTTGGGGGAGTCGAACGTTACACGTGGATTTTCACCTGTGTGTGGGCCCCTAAGCTCTGAATTCTTCAAGGGTCAACTGTAATATATGACTTAGGTCCCCCCGCCCCAACCTTACCGTATAAGCAGATACTGTTCATCTGTCTTTTGAATCAAGCAGTGGCAAGATACCTAGAAGACTAGATTTGATTCTAAAAGTATCGTGCTATTGTATATTGCTGTTTACAGAAATGAGCTTCAGGGAACCACAGAACCTCAGTTCTGGCCACAGTTGAGGAGGTGATGTCTGGGAGTGGCCGCGGGGCCTCTGAGATACAAAGACCCCCCCGCCCCCCGAAGATTAGCGCTGCGGTTTGAACGAGAGGGTTAGCGGCGGGCCTTGGCTGAGCGTTCGCCACTTACGGAAGGTTTTACACTTAGGGTTTTTCAGGAGCCTGCTGCTAACTGTTGACATTCAGTTTGAGGAAAACCGCGCGTGGCAAGTAAACGCGTCCAGTTTATCCTGGAAACGGAGTACTGAGGGGGTGTATACGGAAGGCCACGAAGGCCACCCGTAGTTTTGTGTTGATCCACAGTTATCTGCTTGGGGTTCCCCCTGCTTTTACCTAGGCCTTGAGAGGGAACGTGTTTGCTAATTGTGTTGATCAAAATAGACGCAAGTAACACTGTCTGTGGAATGTAATCGTCAGTGCAAAGCATGTTCTTCATTTAAGTGTAGTCACATTTTAAAAATGAAAGAAGGTGTTTTAGTTGAAAAGAACCTATGCTTTGTAGGTAATAGACGTGCTTTAAAATTACAACCCTACCCTTTACAATGTCAGCTGTATGTCCTCGGGTGAATCGTTCAACCTTCCCTGTCCTTGGGTTTCTCACACGAGAATGGGGATGTTCTTAACCCAGAGGTTGTTAAAGGGTTGGAAGTGATCAACGTATGTGAAATTGCTGGCGTGAGTTCTGCCAGCTCAGGGTAGACGTCAGCGGTGGTTATTCCCGCACAAGCACAAGCGCAAGAGGACGCTGCCGCCGCCTCTGGTTGGGTCTGTTTACTCCTGAGGGAGGTGTGGGCACTGCACCGCCCTAGAGGAGACCTCCCCGGGCGCAGCTTTTGTTCCTGTGGCAGGATGGGTGGGCGGCGCTCTCCTTTGCAGGCGCCACGGCCCTCGGTCCACACGTTGAACTGTCGGCCCTGTTAGAAGTGTCGTATAGAATAGCCACACCTCAGGTCCTGCGACCTCAGTACTGACACTCGCACATAACAGTGCTGGGGTTCAGCTGAACCGACATTCTGTTAAACCCCTTTCCGGGGTGTTTTCTAGAGCTCACCTGTCCCCTGCGATGCTTCGGGTCAGATACGTGTGGGCGACTGCACGCTGCCGGAAAGACAGCTGCAGCGCGGACCCGGGTGCAGCCCTGCGACCTGGGTTCAGTTGCCCTCCGCCTGCGGCTCTTGATGTGCAGAGCGCCTGAAGGACATTGGTAGGAAACGATGAAGGACGTGTCAGTCACTTTGTCAGACCTGTTCCCTGATTAAGCCAGGGAGCCCCTGGTTTTGACTTGTGGTAGAATCACGTCTGCTGGCCCGTATTTGGGGCCTGCGCCCTGAAGCCTGTGTCGGAGGCTATTGTATTCATTGCAAGTGAGTCCGGGGCCTGGTGTCCCTACTTCTGCAGTGCCGTCCTTACGAGGACGGCCCCGTCCCTCACGTGTCAGGCAGACTTAAGCAACTTAAAAATTGCACATTGTGGCACGTTATGGAACCAAAAATGTCCCCCATTTTTCAGCCAAACATCGTTTTAACTGATGTAGATTCTGGTGTTCTGACTCTCGTGTCCTTCGCCTCTTTCAAAAGGTCTCTGTAATGTTAACTTCATTGACATCTGCTTTGTTCATTTACCCTTTTGCCTTTCTTGGTAGTAGCTCTCTGCTCCAGTATTATCCTTAGGTCCTCCGTTCCATTCCCCTCCTCCTGGTATTTGAGTTTGTTGCATCCTTTAGCATATGTGGGATAACTGTATTTTCTGCTAAACACACCTCCCTCCGCCTCACTCCATTCTTGATCTGTCAGTATCAGGGCAAAGGAACGTCTCTCTTCTTCCCATTGTAGGCCCTGAGGGAAATACTGGTCAGTCTGTCTCATTGTCTCTTTTTAACGTTGATTATTTTTTAAGTCTTGCATTAAAATATTTTTAATATTCTCGCTCCCCTTACCTAACTTCTTTTAATACCAGCTTATTTTATTGCTTTTTAAACAATATTTTCTGCTTGCCCCACCCCCTCTCTTAACAGAGCCTGATTTGAAAAAGCGGATCCGTGTGCACTTACTCAATGCGCATGGCCTGGACGAAGCGGGCATTGACGGTGGTGGTATTTTCAGAGAGTTTCTAAATGAACTACTGAAGTCGGGGTTTAACCCCAACCAGGGCTTCTTTAAGACCACTAACGAAGGGCTGCTGTACCCCAACCCAGCTGCCCAGATGCTTGTGGGGGAGTCCTTTGCCAGACATTACTACTTCCTGGGCAGGATGCTTGGAAAGGTAAAGTAAACTTTATGTCAAAACGGATCTCAGACCACGGGGTGTGGAAATTCGGTGCTTCTGTGTGGTTACCATCTGTTTCATTGAAGAGCTTTATTCCGAATTGCTTAAGTAATTCTGATGAACCCCTGAATTGTGTTTTCTTACATAATAACGGCTTTATAGCATTATACATTTCATACACAGTTACGTACATTAAAAAATTATTGATACGGCGTAGAAAACATGGGAAGCATGATATAAAATTCTGTTTATACAGATAAAATTCTGTTTATCTGCTAGCATAGGTATGAGTACTGTAAATATTTTGTCTTTTCACAGTAGCTCTTGTTGATAATCAGTGTTAAAAGTGATTCTTTTAAGGTTCTATAAAATTTTCAAAGTGCTATGAGATGGAAGGCCATAGTTATTCAGTGTAGTTTAAGTGTTATATATGTTGTGTGCAGATTCTTGAAAATTGGCCACTTAAGGATATTACGGTAATGCTGTAGTGACCAGAGTGTTACACCTGACGGTGTACACCATCTGTACAAACGCACCTTACCCTTTATTGTAAATGAAAGGAAAATTTAGTTATATGACGTAGTGGAAACTTCCTAGTTAATGGTGAAACTTTCAAAGCACACCTTCCCACTAAAGTCAGGAACAGGATGAAGGTACCCACTGAGGCCAGTCCCACTTATTGTTGAACTAGAGCAGTGCTGGCCTTAGTCTGTTCAGGCTGCTGTAACAAGATCCCACAGACTGGGTGGCTTACAGACAACAGAAATAGACTTCTCACAGTTCTGGAGCCTGGCGTCTGAGATCAGGGCACTGCGTGGTTTTATCTGGTGGAGGCCCCCTTCCTGGTTCAGAGCTGGTGCCTGCTCCCTGGGTCTTCACATGGCGGAAGGGGGCGGGGGAGCTCCGTGGGGCTTCTTTGCAAGGGCTCTAATCCCATTCACGAGGGCTCCACCCTCGTGCCCCAAGCACCAGGGGCCCCACCTCCTGACGCCGTCACAGTGTGTGGGGGGTTTGGGGGAAACGCAGACGTTCAGACCGTGGCATAGCTTGTGGGCTGCCATAGGCGGGGTGCAGGAGGTGGGGCTCCAGTTACGTTGGGAGGGGCACTTCCCCACACCTCGGGTCCAGTCCCCCAAGAAAGGGAGTCTTCTTTTTTTTTTCTTTTTAACTGATTACTAGCATTTTAAGTTAGGGAAAACGTTTACATACAAGGTTATTTTGTTTGCTTCTTTGCACTTAAACAGTGTTGATAATTACTAATCCTAACAGGATGTAGCTGGCAGGTATCCCACTAAAATCAGTCATTGAAACTTATGCCCAGCTGTTGCAAGTGAGGCGGAAAATCATCTGGTTATTCCCATAGGAAATGGAAAATGAATGATTCTTGGTTTTTGAATGAATGAATGAATTCATTCCACCAGTCGTAACTTACAGAGCATGGTGCGTCTGGGGAAGTGTGCAAGGATTTCCCGGTACTCAGACTAACTACCAAGTCCTCACGGTCATGACAGACAAAAAGTTTCACCCCAGGTCCACCGTCTGAGTCAGCAGCCCACTCACCGCAGTGTCTGGCGGGTGGAGGTGGGAGGGTCGTGTGGGTGCTGCGGTCCAGCCTCGGCCTCCCGGCCGGCCCGCCTCATCCGAGTGAGGAGACGTCTTCTGCCCCCTTCCTGGCTCCCAGCACCCTCTTCTGCCAGGCACCGGGCCCAGTTCAGAAGACCCCTTCCTCAAGTTAGTTCCCGTTTCTCTTCATCCTGGGATGTTCCTTGCAGTATAGAAGAAAGGTGTAACTTCTCCCTGGTTCTCTAAAGTGTCGTGCCTAGTGCACACACCGCGGCCACTAGCTACTGAGAGTGATAGTAAGTGAAGTTCATGCATTGTGTTGCCCAGGGACCTGGCTGTGTTGTTATACAGATAGGTAAACGTTTTTCATGGTATTTGGGGGCAATTTGTTAGGGTTTTTGGATCGTCTAGGAATGCATTTGTATTTCCACTGTTTGAAATAGTAGACTAGGAACGCCTGATATTTCATATTTACTATCCAACACATTGTTAGAGACGGGCTGGATTGTAACACAAGGACTGTAATCAGTACGGCTTCTGAAAGTCAAAGCAGTGACCAGAGGTGACAGTCTGAAACTAAGGGCAGCAAACTACAGCCCCTGAGCACGTCTACCCACCTATTTTATTGTTTGTTTGTTTTCTTTAAAAAAAAAAAAAAAAAAAAAAAAGGCTTTACTGGAACGTCATTTCCATATTGTCTGTGGCTGCTTTCCCCCGGGGGGGCAGAGCTGAGGAGTGCTGAAGTATATGCTGCTGGGCCCTTTCCGGGACAGGTTTGCCAGCCCCTGCCGTGGAACCAGCCGGCAGCCAGACCATAAAGGGCCGGTGTGTCCCACGATGACAAGTTGGCTCTTCATCCTGTGGGTCGTGCAGAACCACTGTGTTCAGCAAATGGCTGAGGTGACAGACTTAGTACGTTTTTAGGGAGACCCTGTGGAACCCATGCGGAGAATGGCTTTTAGAGACGAGGATAGCAATCCGGTCCTGAGTGACAGTGCCCTGGTTACCTAGCGTCATGCTGTGAGGTCAGGTCAGCTGAGGACTGAAACGTGACCACTGGCTTTATCAGCAAGTTTTTGTTTTCTGGGTGTTTTTTTCTTGTAACATTTTATTGAGATAGAATTCTCAAACCGTGCAATTCACCCATTTAAAAAGTACAATTCAGCGGTTTCGGTGCATTCACAGCTTTGTACGACCATCACTACAAATTTAGAACATTTTCACCACCTGTACCCATGAACAGTTACTCCTCCCTTCCCACCCCCAAGACCTCGGCAAACACTAATCTACTTTTTGTTTCCTATTCTGCCATTAATTAATCTATTAAGGTACCGATTGTCTCTTATTTGTGTCCTTATTCTGCACATTTCCTATAAATTGAATCATGACGTATGTGGCCTTTTGTGATTGGCTTCTGTCACTTAGCATGTTTTCAGGGATCACTCACGTTGTGCCATGTGTCAGTACTTCGTTCCTTTTATTGCCAATTAATATTCTGCTGTAGGATAACCACATTTATGTAACCATCCCTCAGCCGGTGGACATGAGGGTAGTCGTTGGTGATGTTTTTCGTGGGGTGGCATGATAGAAATGAGTTTGCTTTGGGGTGAGGGAAAGGAAATGGAAGGTTTACAGATGGAAGGAGTGTCGGTGGCCTTTTCAGCCGGCTTGGCTCCCAAGGGAAGGAGAGAGAGGATCTCTAGAGAAAGAACAAGTTCCAGAGAAGAATGGGTGGATGGTTTGGTTGGTGTTCAGAGATAGGGTAGCAATCTTCGGTGAAGTGTCCACGGATAAAGAACCAGAACGGGGGGTGGGGGGTGGTCTGGGATCCTGGGAGAGACACAGCAAAGAACTGATGAGCAGCTGTGACCCAGAGCTGCACCCTCTGCAGGAACTTGCTGCGATGGCGCAGATGTTGTCCGGCTGCCCTGGGGCTGGTGCAGGGACTCTCCCTGTGATGCCGTTGTTCTCATCAGCCGCTGTGGCTCGTGGCTGCGGCGTTGAGCAGCCCTGGGGCCGGTGGAGGGCCGGGGCCCATCTCTGCTAGACGAGGTGAGAGGGGGCGGCCCCTGGTGAGCGCCCGTTGACGCAGGGCTGCACTGTGGTGTCTGGAGAGACTGCAGAGTGAGCGCATGGGGAGGAGGGCCCAAGGAGGTGGGGTCTCAGTAGGGAAGAAAGTGCACCAAGGAGGAGGGGTGAGCAACGTGCTGAAGGCAGCTGGGAGGTCAGGAAGGCGGGGCTCCGCGGGGCGCAGCTCTGCTCAGGGCGGTGACGCTGAGCTGGTGGCAGGCTGAGTGCAAGCCACGCTCGGAGCTCGGTGTCCAGGGGCGATTACTCAGCAGCTTTACCGTCTTGAATAAGTAATTAAGAAACTAATGTTGCTACGTAATTATTCTATAAAAATTAATCAGGACTATCTATAATCATTTTCAACTTTACAATTAAATTCCCTTATTTGTAGCTCTGTTCTCTGTGGTACGTATTCTATTAAGCAGACCTTCCCTTGAAGCTTAGTGTATGGAGTTGCCCGTTTGAGAAGCAGCTTAATTAAAAATTGATGCCTGCAAAGCAGATGATGCTCTTGTGACTTATTTTGAAGTAACAGGTTTTTTTGAAGTACAATTCACATTCCATAAAATTCAGCCTTTTTAAAGAGTACAGTTCAGTGGTTTTTGGTGTATTCACTGAGTTGTGCGGCCATCTCCACTATAACTTCAGAACAGACCCTAAAAAGGGGACCCCATGTTCATTAGCAGCTGTTCCCCGGTCTGCTCCAGGCCCGTCAGCCCCGGGCCACCTCTAACCTACTTCCTGGCTCTGTGATTTGCGTGGTCTGGACATTTCATATACATGCAGTCACACAGTACGTGGCCTTTTGTGACTGATTTCTTTGCCTTAGCCTAATGTTTTCAAGGTTCCTCCATGTTGTAGCATATATCAGTCCTTCATTCCTTCTTTGTCTGAATAACGTTCCATCCTGTGAATATGTACCACAGTTTTATCAGTTCGTCATTTGATGGATTGTTGGGTTGTTTCCACTGTTCGCTATTATGAGTAATGCTGCTGCGGACATTCGTGGACAGTACATTTTCATTTCTCTTGCCAAGAGAAATACATACCTAGGAGTGGAAGTGTTGGTTCATATGGTGACTATATCAAAGTGTCCGCACCCTTTTACAATCCCACCAGCAATGTATGCAAGTTCCATTTTCTCCACATCCTTGCCAACACTTACTATTGTCTGTCTTTTTTGTAACACCCGTCCCGGTGGGTGTGAAGTGGTGTGTCGTTCTGGTTTTGATTTGCATTTCCCCGATGATGAATGATGTTGAACGTCTTTGCGTGTGCTTCTTGTCTTCTGTGGAGAAATGTCTGTTCAGGTCAATTGCCCATTTCTTAAGTTGAGTTGTTTGCCTTTTATTAAGTCTTTTATATATTCTAGTTTCAAGTCCCTTATCAGGTATGTGGTCTGCGAATATTATCTCCTTTTCTTTGGGTTGTTTTTCATTTTCTTGATGTTCTCCTTAGCAGCACAAAAGTTGTTAATTTTGTTTTTCTTTTGTTGCCTTATCTGAGAAACCATTGCCTAATCCGAGGTCACAAAAATATATACCTGAATGTTCTTCTAAGAGTTTTGTAGTTTTAGCTCTTACATTTATGTCTTTGACTCTTTTTTTTTTTTTAACATCTTGATTGGAGTATAATTGCCTTACAATGGTGTGTTAGTTTCTGCTTTATAACAAAGTGAATCAGTTATACATATACATATGTTCCCATATCTCTTCCCTCTTGCGTCTCCCTCCCTCCCTCCCACCCCTCTAGGTGGTCACAAAGCACCGAGCTGATCTCCCTGTGCTATGCGGCTACTTCCCACTAGCTATTTTACGTTTGGTCGTGTATATGTGTCCATGCCACTCTTTCTGATTCATTTTGAGTTTATTTCTGTAGATGGTGTGAGTTAGGAGGTTCCTCTATATTCTTTTGCGTATGGATGTCCGGCTGTCCCAGCACCATTTGTTGAAAAGACTGTCCTGGCACTCTTGTTGAGAGTCAGCTGACCACAAATGTAAGGGTTTATTTCTGAGCTCTTGATTCTATTTCATTGATCTCTATGTCTAGCCTTATGCCAGTGTGACACTGTTTTGACTACTGTAGCTCTGTAGTAAGTTTTGTGTTGTGTGTGTGTATTTGTTAATGACAGATGGTAATGGAACCCCAGGCCTAACAAAGCAGAGGGGTAGTGAGAATCGGTGTGTCTTGGATATAAAAATCATGCTCCTTTATTTGTATCTCTTTGAGATGCGTCATTATAGGCCCAGTTATTATTTTTTTGTTCAGATTCCAAATGTTGCTCTTTTAGTAATATAGATTTTAAGTGTTCTTTAACTTTAGTAATGGGCTTCAACTTGACCTCACCATTTTAACAGTATGTTTTCTTCAGGCTCCCCTTATTTCAGTGACAAATTTCAGGCATTGACCTGATGTTAGATTCCTTAGCATAAATTTCAAACAGATCGTGTTCTCACCTTAATTCATTTTAAGGCATAATGTATCTCTCCCACCTGGAGCTGTGTGCTGTCCTTGGTGTCAGTTCTCAGGGAGATAGTATCTCTCCCTGTCAGTGGTCCCTTTTGACTCAGTCTCAGCTCCCTCCCAAGGGTGTAAGTTTCATAACTCACTGCACCAAAAATCTTTGAAAGGATGTGCTATCGTTCTTTCTGTGAAGATGAGCCTTTATTTTGATAGCCTAACCTGAAATGCTCCCTAAATTCAATGGTTCTTATACAGTGCAGTGACAGACAACAGAGTAATTTTATTTGCATAAATTAAATCTTATTACAGTTCTATGTTATTTTTCCTTCCTGAATGTATGAATTGTCCAATCTTGATTAACGTAGAGGCAGGATAAGTACTAGATGATCCTGGCTCGCGGAAGCTTTCTGGCTCACTGGTAGCTTTGTGCGTCCCTGGTCAGTGACGTGCTGCTCGCATCGAGAATTGTCCTGACGACACAGTCTTGGAAAGTGCTGTAGATTCAGAGGGGATAACAGATCGCTCTTACTGCTGTACTCTGGAATGTGTTACCTCTTTATTTTCTTTTTTTCTTTTATTTACTTTATTTTTGGCTGCGTTGGGTCTCTGTTGCTGCGCGCAGGCTTTTCTCCAGTGGCGGCGAGCGGGGGCTGCTCTTCGTTGCGGTGCTTGGGCTTCTCATCGCGGTGGCTTCTCTTGTTGCGGAGCACGGGCTCTAGGCACGCGGGCTTCAGTAGTTGTGGCGCACGGGCTTCAGTAGTTGTGGCTTGTGGGCTCTGGAGCCCACAAGCCCGTGTGGCGCACGGGCTTAGTTGCTCCGCGGCATGTGGGATCTTCCCAGGCCGGGGCTCGAACCCGTGTCCCCTGCTTTGGCAGGCGGATGAATAACCACTGCGCCACCAGGGAAGCCCTGGAATATGTTACCTCTTTAAACCAGATTCCAGGGAGAAAAATTTGGCATCTGAACCTTTCTCCTAAAAATGAAGTTTGTATAAATTCCATCTCAAAGCTCTTTAAAATAATGAAGTTTAGACAAAACCAGTAACAAAACTATAGTTATTTGAGGGTGGTACTTAATTTAGTTTCTCACGTTAAGGATTTTACTCATATAATTTTCTGCATGGAAATTCCTAAGGGAGCAGTAGTTTCTAAAACATATCTGATCACAAATGGTTAAACTTTGTACCAACATGTTAAAAATTGTCCAGATCTAAGTGAGTGTAATAGTATAGCACTAATAGTGTGGTATCTGAACATTAAATCTTTAAGAGAAGAAAATTGTATATTGATTGATTATGATATTTATTGGGTCATAATGTATTTAAATTTTCTTTAATGCATATGTTAGTGATTGTTTACTGTGATGAAGTGCAAAGAGGCCTTCAAGCGCTCCTGCACAGGAAGAATTACCTCATGTCACTGGTCACTTCTCCATTAGAGGTTCCATTAGCAGATGATTCCTGCTTTGGTGTGGGTTGGGGTCGCATTTTATCGCCTGTAAATCAGGCTCTAGACAGGGAATAAATAAACAGCTCAAGGATGTGGTAATGTCATCTTGAACTTTTTTTTTTTTTTTTTTTTAACAGCTAGAAGCACCTACGTCCATTTAAGCCGATTAAGTTCAGAATATTTATTGAAGGAAATCTTTCATCATATTTGAATTCTATTTGGAACTAGCTCTTTTTTTCTTGCTCCAGAATATTGATTTAATTGAAACAGAATGCCTGTAAACCAAATTATTTGATAATATCTTGATCATATATTTCAAATTTTTAATTAGCAGATGGTGAAACTTCAGCATAGTTTATAATTTTGTATTGAGTAGAATTCAGCACTTACTGTATCATAGAGTATAATACTGGCAGTTAACAGTTTATCCTGAGACTTTTGAGAGCTGGGAGGATTTATTTTTCTATTCATTAGAGTCCTTTTATAAAATGCGCACAGAATTTGCAGAGGCTTTAAAACTGTTGATTGAGGTGAGTAGTAGTCATTTAAGGTACTTTGGTCCTTAAATGGCACAGCCTCTCTTTTATACTATCTTGTTTTGAACTCTCAGACTCATTAAGGGTCAGTGTAGGTCAGCCTCCTCATCTGATTGTCACCAGCCTGAGTGCTCTGAGCTCTAAAGTTAATATATCTTTCCCTTAACTTTTCTTAAACATAACATTCAGTAAATAGTTGAGCATTCTGTGCCTAGCACGGGTCTTCCAAACAATGTTAAGACTTTTTTTACTTTGATATCAGCAAATTTCAGAAGCAGGCTTTCTCTGAATCTCCCAGTTAACCACAGTGGACGAGTCATCATGAGTTTGCTCTTGTTGACCTTCAACTTTTTTGGAAACAGAAAAATCAAAGATCATAATTTATAAATATGTACAATTTATAATTTACGAATGATTATTTTATTTGAACCTTATCCCTTCTGAGAATTGTACCTGCTTTTATAGCATTCTAATCACAATTTGTATTCTTTTCCATTAAAAGCAAAGCACTCCCAAATCTGGAGATGATTCTTCTTGCTAGTTAAGGTCATAGTTTTCTATGTAAGTTTATTTCTTCAAAATTAAACATGAAATTAAAATAGTTTACTGCACAGTAAAAATGGCAGGTGTATTCCAGAATTCAGTTGATTCCAGTACCAAAAACATTCCTGTAGTTTTAGCCATTCTGAGATGCTCACCAAAATTCTTTCTGCTCCACATAAAGTAGACCTTGCTTACTATTGAGATATCCCTTCTCGTATTTTTTAAGCACTCCCACACACTAGTCTGACATGGGCCAGCATTAGCACTGGGGCCATTTTCCTTTTTCTAAGCCATGTTAGATTCTCACCAGGAAAATTAGGAACACAGACTCTTGCTGGCGCTGCGTAACGTGTATGTATCGCATGTCTTTCCCTGCCTTTATTTGTGCAATAAGGGCAATAATTATCTAAAAATAAAATGGGCCCATTTAAACCCTTCTAAACAGTTAAAATGAGTAAATTTCCTGTATGAAAAGGTAGCCAGTGAAGATGTATACTGCTGCTCTGTTGCTAAACTTGGGATAACTTTGTTTGGGAGAGAGCAGTGGGTTGTTCTCCTCCATGAGTGAGACCGACCGGGCTGGGAGCCCTGGTTCCAGCAGCGGGGATCTGAGCAGAGGGGTGATAGCACACGAGTTACGTTTAACAGGCCTCCTGGCCTCTGCCGTTAGAGGTGGCCCAGGGCTTCCCTGGTGGCACGGTGATTAAGAATCCGCCTGCCGATGGCAGGGGACACGGGTTCGAGCCCCGGTCCTGGAAGATCCCACATGCCGCGGAGCAGCTAAGCCTGTGCGCCACAACTACTGAGCCTGCGCTCTAGAGCCCGCGAGCCACAACTGCTGGAGCCCGCGCGCCTAGAGCCCGTGCTCTGCCACGAGAGAAGCCACCGCGATGAGAAGCCTGCGCACCGCAACGAAGAGTAGCCCCCGCTCACCGCAACTAGAGAAAGCCCAGCGCAGCAACAAAGACCCAACAACACAGCCAAATATAAATAAGTAAATAAACAAATAAAAAGAAGTAGCCCAGGGCTTCCCTGGTGGCGCAGTGGTTGCGCGTCCGCCTGCCGATCAGCGCAGCAACAAAGACCCAACAACACAGCCAAAAATAAATATTTTTGGGAAGCCCAGGGCTTCCCTGGTGGCGCAGTGGTTGCGCGTCCGCCTGCCGATGCAGGGGAACCGGGTTCGCGCCCCGGCCTGGGAGGATCCCACATGCCGCGGAGCGGCTGGGCCCGTGAGCCATGGCCGCCGAGCCTGCGCGTCCGGAGCCTGTGCTCCGCGACGGACGGGAGAGGCCACAACAGAGGGAGGCCCGCATACCACAAAAAAAAAAAAAAAGTAGTAGCCCAAGTGGCAGCAGGAACCCAAGGACTGGGTGATGTCACCCAGGAGTGGGTGTGGCTACAGAAAAGGCCTTTCCAAGATTTAGAGTTCAGGGAGTGAAGGAGAATTTAGCAACACAAGTTCAGAAGCAGCAGCTAGAAAGGTCAGGAGAAAACCCAGGAAAGGGTTCTTTTGGAAGGGTTTGTCTGGAAGCCAAATGAAGACTGTTGCAAGGGAGAGAGAATGACAGATCGGGTCAGATGCTACCCGTGGGTCAGAGAGATAAGGACTGAGAGGTGACCATTCTGTCAGCAGTGTGGACAGGCAGCTTTCCTGGAGTGGCGGAGGCCAAGGCCTCTGCACACGGGTCGAGAAAATGGACGCAGTGTCTTCCAGAAGTACCTACGTTATGGTGTCCTGGAGCCTGTATCCCTACAGAAATAGTGCGTATATTCGACAAAACACACGAGCTGGAGTGTTTATAGCAGCGCGATACTGCACAGCCCAGACTGCAACCTGCAGGGGCCCGGGGGCCTGCTGGCCACGCCCGGAAGGTCGCAGAGGTTGAGAGGCGTCTCGCGGGGATGGGTGGCAGCCGGGCCATCAGGGTCGCCGGCCAGGCAGGTGCCTGCGTGCTGTTGCCCTGGCGGGGGGGCGCTTTCCACTTGGGGGGCTGGGCTGCAGCCTGTCCCACGGCTGGGGAGGGGCTGGGGAGGGGGGCCTGTGGGCAGCGACCCCCAGTCTTCTAAGGGGTGGCTGCCGGAGGGAGACGTGAGCAGTGGCTTCAAGGGACAAGGGCTCGTGAGCCATGTCTCTGGGAAGGAGGCAGAGCTGCTGCCCCGGCGGCGGGGAGGGAGGGAGGGAGGGTCGGCACTTTGGAGCGAGGCTGAGCTGGCAGGGCTCGTGGGCGGCAGTGCACAGCCTGGTGCCCAGACGGGCGCGTCCCCGCACGGGACGCCTAGGGTCTCTGGGGAGACGGAAAGCAGACCCTTGACTGCCCGGGGCTGGGGGTGTGAAATGTTCAAAAACCACTCGTGGTGATGGTTGCGCAACTCTGTGAATATCAGAACCACTGGATTGTTCGCTTTAAATGGGTGAATTGTCCGGTATGTGAATTATATCTCAACAAAGCTGTTACCAAAAAGTAGTGCTGTAATATGGTAGTTTGGGTAGAGCCTTAAGTGTCAGAGGGGTTAAGGGAGGGGGGGGAGGTCAGTGTGAGGTGGGTTCGTGGGTGGGGCATGTCACAGACATCGTCACCCTCGTTAGCAAGGGCTCTCAGTACCTGGCGGTGACGCCTCCGACCCTTGAGGGACACCAGGATACTCACAGTTCAGAAGTCTAATTAATATTTTATTATTCTGGTGGTGAAAGTAGAATTTTTAAACCTGCAAAATGTTTTCTTTTAATTACGGAGAAAAGTTCTTGTTTGTATGGGGTACCTTATCGAGTGTCTTTCCAGAAGCAGGAATATAACAGCTGCTCTAGAACTCCCAGATATTTACTTCTTTTTTTCTTTGCCCGCGCCGTGCGGCCTCCGGGACTCTAGTTCCCCGACCAGGGATTGAACCCGTGCCTCCTGCAGTGGAAGCGCAGAGTCTTAACCACTGGACCGCCGGGGAAGTCCCAATATTTACTTCTTGTGGGTAGAAATGGGAGTGTGGGTTTTGTTACTTTGGCTGTGGAGACCTTCTGGTGGGCCCAGTGGGAGGAGCAGAGCAGCCTCTGTGGAGCCTGAGCTGGGGGGAGGGGGCCTGGGGGGCAGCAGTCGCTGGACAGAGTCACTGCCTCACCGTGGGTGGGTTTCTGGATACCCAGTGAGGAAAACAGGATTGAGGAGTGAACTCCCATCCCCCACCTGTCTAGCATCCTCACAGGATTTCAGAAGTGAAAGAGCTGTTTTTGAAAATAAAGCTGTCAAACCCTTCGTGAGGGTTATCGGTTGCCATGAACAAGTAAAAACCTCTCCTTCGCTTCCAGGGCTGGTGGGACACCTCGTCCCCCTGGGTGGCAATGGCGCAGGTGAGACCCGACACACAATGCGTGCCGTGTCGCTGAGGGTCAGGCAGCGGTGTGGACAGAGGGGTACAGGAGTAAGCAGTGCGGAAGGGTTTGAAATGAATCCCCATACACGTAGTTTTGCATAACCTGGAATGTCTCAAAAGAGGATAAATGGTTTTTTGCAAACAAATCCATGGATGCAGAGTTCCATCCTACAGATCAGCGGTCCCTGGCACACAGGCTGGCGCTTAATAAATCTTCTCAATGACTAGGCACGGTGTGTTGTACGTAGACTTGCACTGAAGATCAGATGTTGTCTCCTGCCCTGCAGGAGCTTTTCATGAAAATCAACAGTAGCCCCAGAAACCATGTTTTTCAACTCGCGGTTATTAATTCTGAAGCATAGCTACTAAATTAAATAGCATACTGCTCTCAGCTGACGTCCCTATTTTACATACCTTTTATTTTTCAGACTCCGAGGCTAGCATGATCTGAAATAATTAAAATTATCTCCTCGCTCAATTAGAGTGGCTTTAAAACAAGACATCTCTGATATAGTTTTTAGATTAAGTTATAAATGTTCACTTTAGAACTACCTGAAGATTGATAGAGATGCATTTGAAAAGCATTATTTTTTTTTTATTGATTCTTAATGTAGTAAATTACTGAAGTTATTTGGCCGCAAACAGAAACGGCCTGAGATGCGGTGCACATTGACTCTCCCGGTAGGGCCATGATTTGCATTAATTGCACTGCGACTGCACTTACTTATATTAAAAGGCTTCTACCATAATTAATCCTTTTTATTTCAAATCATTTTGGCACAATTTCTAGCTATAAACACTCATAAAAGACAGACAGTTGAAAAATGCGTTGTAGGTTTTCTTTCCATCTACCTATTGCTATTTTTTCATGACAAGTAGTTATTGATATGCTTCTAGGAACAAGTGTGGTGCAGCTGACTGAGAATTAAGGCCAGTATGAAAAACGCTAAGTGGATTATTTTGCATAAAAAATTGGCAGTTTTCGAAGTTGTATAATTAACCTGTGTTTAGAAAATACCTTGATTTATGCTTACATTTGTATCTCAGTTGCATACATTATGGAAATTTAATTTATAACCCATTTAGCTGATGCAATCATAGTTTTTAGTGCTATCATTTATTAGTGCTTGTATATTAAATGCTCTAAAGGTTTAAACCTGCCTCGTGTAAAAAATTATACCTATGCATTTGCATTTTATGAGTCACAGTGGAATTTCTGTTTAAAATTCAGGTAGCTCTGATAGATTTAACAAACTTCACAGGTTTATTGTTACTAATGCAGAAATGGCAAACAATGACCTTATATATTGAACATCAGATGATTTACACTTTGAGTTTACTTTACAGTCCACTGTACAAATGAGGCTTTTTCTTCAACACCTGAGATCAATCATGTCGTCTTCTGCAGAATGCTCTCCTTGGCTTTGAAGGCATCATTCATTTAGAAGTAATGGGGTTTATAAGTGCTTCAGGTTAATAGTATTAGCCATTCTTAACTTGAAGCAAACCGTGGCTTCTCAAAACAGCTCACTCTTCACATTATCAGTAGATGACTTAAGTGCCAGTTGCCATTTTATTACTCATTCTCTAATTAAGAAGTCCTTTTATGCCATCTTTTCAAAATTAATTGGGTAATCATTAGTCTTCAAATCAAATAAAAGCACAAGGACATAACGCTCCAGTTTCCCTGGCACAGAACATCTGTGGTCGTCACTGGAGGGAAGATGGGGAGCCTGAACCGCCTGAGACACGGTGACCTCCCTCGGGAGTGTGGTTCAAGGTGCCTGTCCGTAGCTTTCTGAACGTAAGCCAGTGCGCTCTGGATGTTTACTTCCGGGAGGGTGTTTCATAGCTGTTTTCTAGTTTCCTCCAGTCATATTAGTGGGTGAGAGTTTAAAATGTGGGTCTCGGGGTATCCGAGCTTTCTCTGGACGTTTAGGGGGAAAGGGGGAAGAAGCATGCATATGAGTGCGTAAGACTGGTGTGTTTAAGGGTCAGTGATTATAGACTGCCAGGCGAGTAAGAGATAGAACAGCGGTCCCCAATCTTTTTGGCACTAGGGACCGGTTTCATGGAAGACAGTTTTTCCACGGGGCGGCGGGGAGGAGGATATGGTTCCGGCCATAATGCGAGCGATGTGGGCAGCGGCAGATGAAGCTTCGCTCGCTCACCCGCCCGCCACGCCCCTCCTGCTGCGCGGCCCGCTTCCTAACAGGCCCCGGACCGGTACCAGTCCGCAGCCCGGGGGTTGGGGACCCCTGAGGTAGAGGCTTCAGTAGTGCAGCGGCGCTGGAAGCTGTGACTACGGAAGGGTCCCTCCCACGGTGCACAGTGGCACAAGGCTGCCATCTTTAATGTGGGGAAGGTGGGAGGGGCGGTGCCGGCCCACTCTGGCATTAGTTACGTCACACAGGTCTGTCTCACTAAACCCTGTGCTTAGCCTTTAGCGTGTGTGGGTGTGGCCAGGTGGGTGGCCTCTTGGAAGAGTGACTTCTGAAGTTAGTTTCATGGCTGAGAGATCACCCCTTCGATTGAATTTTGCTTTATTTTAGTTGCATGCCTAGCAGCATAGCACTGAATCCTCAAACAGTGGTTTAAAGAAGATCTGAGTGTGTCACACGGCATAGCTGATGGTAGTGGTCGCTAAGGCAGAGTTAGTCCAGCCCTCACGCCCTGTCTGTCTGTCCTTCTGGGGTCACAGACTGCCCTGCACACAGAGAAAGGTCCATGATCCCCTGTGCTCAAGGCGACGCTTCCAGCTCTGCATTTACCAAGCGAGGGACTGACACCCCTTCTCCCCTGGGAGCGGGGGTGATGACTGCAGTCATGGGAGCTTCGCAGAGGATCCGTGTCTCTGCAGATTAGATGTAGTCTAACAAAAACGGCCTTTGTGGGGGAAATCCAGATTTCCCCTTGACTTGCACGTAAGAATCAGTTTTACCTTACAGTCAGTTGGATTTTCCAGGGGGCCAAATGGAAATGCGGTCACTGATGTTGCCTGCTTTAGCAGAACTCCTGTTATGTAGCAAGCATTCAGTAAGTGGTAACTATTATTTTCATTAGAACATTTTTGACAAGAAAGATTTGTTGGGGCTTCTAAGTCATCTGCTACAATAAAATAATAATGCTTCTGAAAATTTTACAGCACATTTCTGATTCCTTGTTGCCTTTTACAGCCTCAGGCCATAGGGATATTTATCATGCCAGGTGAACCCTGACATTATATTGGAAAACTTTTATATAATTGTATTTCCTACCCTCTTTTGCGGGAGAATCTCTGGAGATTAATATAGTAATACTAACACTTAATGTAATGCAACACCACTGGTCATCAGGGAAATGTAATTTAAAACCACAATGAGATTACCCCGTTGCACCAACCAGAATAACTAAACTTTAAGAGTGACAGTACTAATAATTGGTGAGAATGTAGACCAGTTAGAACCTTCCTACATTGCTGGTCATGGCGAAAAGAAATTGTATTTTGGAAGACAGCACGTCAGTGTCTAATATAGTTAAACCTACCTTGTGCTCCAGTACTTCCACTGTCACCCAACCTGCTCAGGTATATAATAAAGAGAAATCAGAGCACAGACCCACAGAAAGGCAGGCCAGTGACTATGATCGTAGCCAAGACTGGAGACCACTCACGTGTCCATTGTCAGGTGACTAGGTAGAGCTGTTAACAACAGTAACATAGGTGAATCTCAAAAACGGTATATTGTGAGAAGACAGATATGAAAGAACACATACTGTATAGCCCCAATTATGAAGCTCCAGAATTGGCAAAACTTACCTGCGGTGACAGTAGAGTGAGGGTTAGCCTGAGGGAGGGAAGGTGTTGACTGAGGGCTGAGGGGACGCTGGGTTTGGGGAGGGGGTGTAAATGTTCTCTGTCGTGATCTGAACGGTCGTTACACAGCTGTGAGCAAGTACTGGCATGTTGTACATTTCACTTTATGTAAGTTGTACCTTAGTTAATAAATAGTTGCAAAAATCATTACACATTGCCATCCTTAGATGTAAAGGTAGACAGTAACTTACAGTGAAAACACTGATCTGGGCGTCAGGGAATCTGGGTTTTGACACCTGTTTTGCTGCCTACTAACTCAATATCTGGACAAATCTCCAGAGTTCTAAGGCCCAATTTCTTCATTTTACAATATGTGTTGGCAAACTACAGCCTGTGGGCCTATAGCCTGTCACCTATTTTTGTATGGTCACCGAGCTAAGAATGCTTTTTTTTTCCCCCCATTTGATGGTGAAAAAAAAAATCTAAAGAAGAAGAATATTTCTTGACATTGGAAATTACCTGAAACCCAACTTTGGCACACATTGTGCTCCTTTTGTGCTACAGGGCAGAGTGGGGGGGTGGTCACCGACGTGGTCTGGCCTGCCGTTGTGGGTAGAATTGTGACCCCCAAAAAGATATGCTCAAGTCCTAGTACCCTGTACCTATGATGCGACATTCGGAAAGATGGGTCTTTGCATATGTAGGCAAGCTCAGGTGAGGTCATATTGGGTAGAGTGGGTCCCAGAATCCAGCGACTGGTGTCCCCATAAGAGAAAGGAGAAGGAGATTCGGACACAGAGAGCGGACACACACAAGGGGAGAGCAGCACGTCCAGAGGCAGAGGCTGGAGGGGCACAGCAACAGGTCAGGGCCCAGCAAGGTGCCGGCAACACCGGAGCTGGAAGAGGCAGGAAGGACCCTCCCCTAGCGCCCGCCCGGAGAGCATGGCCCTGCTGCCACCTTGATTTCAGGCCTTCAGACTGGGAGACAATAAGTTTCTGTTGTTAGAAGGCACCCAGTCTGTGGAGCCCTAGGAGACTGAAGCACCTGCAAAACTCTTCACGGAGAGCACCTGGCACGCTCCCGTAGCATGAAGGCTGTGGCTCTTAAACATCCCCATTGGCGTTTCAGCCCTAAAATTCTTTGGTAGTCTGTTCTGGAAGTTTCTGCGTAGTGAATGTTTGCATTGAATGCTTAAACTGTGGCCTGGCACGTGGTGAACGCTCTCCAGATACTAGCTTCCACCATCCTCCTCCTCCTCATGGAGAAGAAGTGTCTGCTATCTTAGGATTCTGTTAAGTATCAAATTGGACATACATTTTCTTATTTGTAGAAAGTATGAAAAAAGAGTTCCTATGAAATGCTAATCAGTGGTCTCTGTTCTCATTTGAAGGCTCTCTATGAAAATATGCTGGTGGAATTGCCCTTTGCTGGCTTTTTCCTGTCCAAGCTGCTTGGAACCAGTGCGGATGTGGACATCCACCACCTGGCTTCCTTAGACCCCGAAGTGTATAAGAATTTGCTTTTTCTCAAGAGCTACGAAGGTGACGTGGAGGAGCTGGGGCTGAACTTCACTGTGGTGAACAACGACCTCGGAGAGGCACAGGTGAGTCGGGGCTCTGGTGTGCAGAGACGTTTGTGTTCCGCCGTATGAGCTTGTGCACGTTTTCCTTGGAAGAGTCCCCGGGGCTGAGAGTAGAGCTGGGCGAGTTCTGGTGGTGAGTGCAGCCCTCGCCACCCCTCGCGGTGCCAGGCTGCCAGTCGCAGCAGCCGTCCTCCTGTGAAGGTCACTCGCGCGGCTGTGAGTTAACCTTTCCTCTTGCCTCCTTTTTGGAGCCTTGGGGGCAGGCGGTACTCCTTGGTTCCTCAGCCACGGCGAGTGGCCCTCGGCGTCTCTGACGCGGGCCGCAGACCTTCACTATCCATCTGGGTGCTCCTGTTGTTTTTATCCTTAAAAAAAGTAAATAACATCCTAGAGAGTCAAGCTAAGTTTTTGAATAGCTGCTTTATTGAGATACGATCCCTGTACCGTAAATTCCGCCCCGTAGCCTGTACGAGGCAGGTTAGTACGACCAGCTCCAGCATCCACGTTTAGGACACTGTTATCACCGTGGAGACACCGTGTGCCCAGCAGCAAGTCCCGCCCGTCCCCAGTCTAGGCAAGCACTGGCCCGCTTCCTGTCCCTGTGCGCTTGTCTCTTCTGGATGTTTTTCACACCTGGAACCTTAGGGTGTGTGGCCTCTGGTGCCTGGCTTCGTTCACTGGGCGTTGCCGGTGTACTTCACTCCCTTTTCTGGCCGAATGATGTGTGGATATACCACATACTTTCTTTACCAGTTGATAGGTGTTTGGGTTATTTCCACTTTTGGGCTCTTAAGAATAATACTGCTATGAACACTCACGTACACCACACATAGCGAGCGATTTAACACCCGGGATTTGCTTCGGATGTCACGAGAACAGGGCCAGTAGGCGAAGGCACAGGTGGCCGCGATTGGCCGCGAGGTGGAGCTTGCTGAAGCTGGTGGTGGAGGTGGGCGTGGGGGTCATCATACAATTCTGTCTACTTGGACACGCGCGCACACGATCCCATAGTCTGCAGACCTTTAAAAGATGCACACAGGCAAATCGAATTGTTTGAGCACTTTGGAAGTCATATTTGTTAATATCTCATTGGATTTTTGAAGTAACCAACTTGTACTATAATGCTGATTGGGTCGTCGTGTTTCCGGTTACTTTTAAGTGCCTCTGGCTTCCTTGTGCAATAATATCCAGTTAATTCTGGATAAAATAAGGAAGATAATGAGTGACCCTCAAGCTTAAGCATTAATTCACTTGGGAGTTAAGACTGTAGAGCAGTTTTGACTAACTGAAGGATAAAACGTAATCTTTTCTCCCTGATTAAAATAGTTCCACGTAGCATTTCCGCTTTATATTTCTCCATATCAATTAATTCCTCTTTTCCTATTAGTTATACTCCGTCACCACTCTTCCCATTTTCGGAAGTCTTTTCTCCGCTCTGCCACTTAATATGAACGCTCTATTTGGTAAGAGTTTAAGTGAACTGTGTACATAAAATATAACTATATTATGTTATAGTTTCATTTAACATTCTAATGAGGATGGGTTGTGATGAATTTAACTTTCTGGTCATGTAATATGTTAGTGAGATACACTAACATACTAGGAGAAATGACAGAATGAAAATCAAATGTTTTAAGAGTGAGATACACTAACATACTAGGAGAAATGATGGAATAAAAATCAAATGTTTTAAGAGTAGTCGTGACCTGATGTCTATTTGAAACTTCAAAATCGTCTTACTACATGTATATTTATATTTTCAGTCAGATTAAAAACATTCTAACTCTTAAAAAAAAGAGTAACCAACTGTGCTTTTCTGACTTATATTTGGTTTTCATAGAAGTTGTCTCTTTCGCAGGAGAGATGCATCTATTCTGCTCTTCTTATGTAGAGTGATAATCTTTTCTGAATCTAGTAGTTGGACTTTAACTATGAAAGTATTGTTATCTTTAAACTTTGTAATTGCTTCTCTAAATTTCTATTATTCCTTGGTTTCTAATCCAGGCTTTCAAAGGTTATCAGCTTTGCCAGCTTAAAAGTAACTGTGTATTCAGCAGGTCCTTAGTGTCCAGTCCAGGCAGCGTGGAACGTGCACTGACCCCACAGGTGACTGACCCCTGTGGTGCAGCGCTGACTGTCTATTTTGGTGACCATGTACGCTGACCCCGTCTGTATCGACGCGGCTTTGGGTGTTTTTCTGTGGTGTCGCCTACTTGCCTCCGTGCCTGTTCTTCCCTCCTTCATCATTCGGGAGGGGTTGGTGGCGCTCTGTGTGCCAGCCAGCGGGCTGTGCAGAGGAGATTGCCTTTAACTGTAAGAGCACACTCATTCTAACTAGAGGCAGATATGATCTGCGTTGTGAGATCTGTAGTTTAGTAGTAGCTCAAAAGGAGTGTTCCCATCCAAGTAGATCAGGGAGGGCTGCCCGGAAGAGGCTCTGGGTGGGTGATGAGGGGTCACCAGGTAGGTAAACAGAGTGATTTGAAGTGGCTGAAGTTTCACGGGCTTGGAGGAGAGTAGGTAGACAGAGCCAAGAAGTCTGGGCTTTATCCTGTCGTCCGTGGAGAACCTTTTAGGGCCTTGGGCTTTAGGAAGGCTAAACATACACTCAGGAAGAGAGCCGATGTTTCATTCCTTAGCTGATTTGGGGAATTTCGGGGTAAGAGAGCCTAACAGGTGCGTTTCAGAGCTAGTAGGAAAATTAATAATAAGACACTTGCACCACCTGTCAGCGGAAGCTGAGGTTCTAGTTCTATGAGTCAGGGCAGGTCCTGGGTATTCTCTGGGTCAGGTGGTTCCAGAATTCAGAGAAACCACAGTTTGGTTAAGCAGTGAAAAAAGTTTTTAATGAGAGGAGTTTGACCGTAATTTTCATTTGTAAAATTACGTTCTGTGGATCAGTGTCGTGGACTCAGTAGATTTTATTCGAGTCGGACGAGGGGTGGGGCAGGCAGGACATTCCAGAGTTTCTTCTTTTCCAGACTGATGAACATGCCGTTGTTGGACATATCACGTTTGTTTACCCATCTGTCTGGACATTACAGTTGTTTCAGCTATTGTGAATAATGATGCCATGGCTGTTGCTGTATAAATATCTTCTGGGGTCCCTGTTTTCAGTTATTTTGGGTGTATACCTAAAAGTGGAATTGTTGGGTCATATGGCAGTTCTGTGTTTAACTTTTTTTTTTTTTCCGCGGTACGCGGGCCTCTCACTGCCGTGGCCTCTCCCGTCGCGGAGCACAGGCTCCGGACGCGCAGGCTCAGCGGCCATGGCTCACGGGCCCGGCCGCTCCGCGGCATGTGGGATCCTCCCGGACCGGGGCACGAACCCGTGTCCCCTGCATTGGCAGGTGGACTCTCAACCACTGCGCCACCAGGGAAGCCCTGTGTTTAACTTTCTGAGGACCCTCTGTACTGTTTTCACACGATTTTACATTCCCGCCAGCAGTGCACAAGGGTTCCGACTTTTCCACATACTTGTCTGCACTTGTTATTTTCTGCTTCCTTTTCTCTCTGTTTTTAAAATAATAGACCTCCTAGCAGGTGTGAAGTGCCGTTTCACTGTGGTGTTACGTATAGTACACAGCGCTGTGCTGTGGTACCGAGAGTCCCTCAGGAAAACTAAGAGATTTAGTATCTTTTCATTGGCTTCACCCCTAGACTACAGAACTGTTCCATGGTTTATTCTCCATCGTGATGTCTTCCAAAACTGAAGCAAAAAGCGTACACAAAGATTTATACATCCTATTGTCTAAACCTTCTGGATATTTTTTAAATGATGATCTTTGTGGTTTTTGAGTTTTCAGTATGTTTCTTAGCCTCTAAAGCTACCTGTTTCAGAAAGAGGTGTGGACTAAATCCTAAACAGGAATAAAGGAAATAGTGCTTCCTGAGACCTCCTCCTTCCTCCTGCTTGGTCACGTCTAGGCATCTTTGAGAACTGGCATCGATGCTGTAAGATGAAAGCATGAGGGGTTGGGAACCGTATTTCATTTAGTTGTTTTGTTTTGGCCTCTTCTTCCATCTCACAGAGCTGAAATTTCAACACTGAAAAATTGAGATTTTTTTTTTAAAGACGGGATTTATTATTGTCAGAAGGAAATGTCAAGCTGCAGATAGTGATGCTGCTGTTGCCTTGCTCCACCTAGTGGCACGACTTAGAAGAAATGAAATAAAAGCTTTGGGGCCGTCGCCGAGGCCTTTGCTAATGGGGGTATTTCCCATTTTCCTTCTGAAATAGACGGTAATGATGAGATGTTGCATATTTAAGAGTTCTGTTAAAGCGCCACTGATAATACTGGAATCTGTTAAAAGCAAAAGTGTGAAGTCAGGATGTTCCAGTTATTCATAGAAATTCCCACTGAGTAGAGACATTATAGATGATAATGCATAAGAATAATTATACTAAAGAGTCTAATTGGAAAAATTAAAGTCACTGGTAAAGTACCTAATTTGGGGAGAGATCGTATGGATGTCTGTAGAAATATATATAAAAACCTAGTTCTCACATACAGATTTAGGTTTATAGAACATCGTGGTTTACAGATTTGTAATATGCAAATACCGCATTATGTTGGCAGGTTATGTTAATGAATCTTCCCTTTTAAAATAATGGTGTTGGGCTTCCCTGGTGGCGCAGTGGTTGGGGGCCCGCCAGCCGATGCAGGGGGCGCGGGTTCGCGCCCCGGTCCGGGAGGATCCCACGTGCCGCGGAGCGGCTGGGCCCGTGAGCCACGGCCGCTGCGCCTGCGCGTCTGGAGCCTGTGCTCCGCACCGGGAGAGGCCAAAGCAGAGGGAGGCCCGCGTACCACAAAAAAAAAAAAATAAAATAAAATAATGGTGTTGCTCCCCGATTTTTTTCTTTAGTGTAATCAGTATGGCTGCTTGTTAGCCTACTCAAAAGTGAACCTGAAATTTTAGATTACTAATTTATACACATATCTCCCTTGAGGAAAATGCTCAGGGTTTAAGGTGGATCCATAAATAATCATCTGTTCTGTAGACGAGCACTGAACTTGAGTCATGAGAGCCTGGCTAAAGCCCCGGTTTTGCTGCTTTGCTGTGTGACCTTGGGCGAGTCACAGACCCCGTGCTCATCTTCAGAAGGGGATGAGCTGCCGTGAGGACGAAATGAGCCCCTGTGCGTGAGTGACGGCTGTGGGGGGCGTGGGCAGAGGGGGCGGTGCCTCTGCACTCCCAAGGGCCGTAAGGTGTAGCCGTCCAGGGCGGCAGAGGGGAGAGCTCGTGCTTTAAAGATTCCATGTTTAAAGATTTAAATATGCCCCTCGAAACAGAACTCTGAGGACAGATTGGACGTGATTTAAACATACTTAGCTTTTTAGGTGTAGCCTGAGAGAGGAGTTTAAATTACCAGTGTAACCACTTTAAAGTTACTAGAAATGTCAGTGCTGTCTGATTAGTCAGGTAACGGGGGCTTTGGAAGCTCTTTAAACGATACCTTCACGGGTCCTTTTTCTTCCAGATCACACAGTACATCATCATTTATTATCTGCTTTTAATCCACTTAAAGGAAGGGGGGTGGTGTCTTAGCTGTGGAAACAGAACAGCCAGCTCCTGTGGCTCAGGTGACAGGAGGCTTGTTGGGAGAGCAGCACCAGAGGCAGCGCGGCCTCTCCCCAGAGCCCCCCCTCAGACCTGGCGGCTCCAGCACTGAGAATGAAGTGTCATCTGATAAAGCTGCACAGCTTTGATAGCACTAGATGGTTGTGTAACCATCAGACAGAGGATAATTTAAGTAAAGCCGTCACCAGATCTTAAAATAGCCCTTTCTGTAAAGTGATAAAACAATTGGGGTAAAATGCCATCACCCAGAGGGAGCGGGGTGTCTTTGTTGCGCTTGGAATATTACAACTACCAAGAGGCTAAAGGCCGTGAAGGAAATCATGGCAGGGGGAGGGCATCAGTCATTTTCCCATGGTCCTTAATCTAAGCATTCCTCTGCTTTTGCCCCCCAAGTTTGCCCCCTCTGACTAGGCGTATTGAGCCTGTTTTGAATGTTACCCAGTTTCCACTGGCAGCAGTCCCCTTACTAAATAACTCCTCCACTCTGGAATGTCTTTGTTCGCTCTTTTGGATGTATTTATATTTCTTTATCCTTGGCATACATTATCTCATCCACACGCATTGAGAATGCATTTCTTTTGTTTCAGCACTAGTAAACGAGGATTCTGAAGTCTGCTCTGGTAAATTAGGCATACATATTTGTAGCTGTCTGTGGAGTTTTGTCAAGTCAGCTTTGCTTGTGTGAGTTTACATAGTCACAGTTCCAGGATGGACAAAGCAAGTATCACTGTGTCATAGAGTTCAGGGCCGGGTGACTTCTCTATGGCACACGCTGAAGTGAGGTGCAGGGCACCCGAGTCCGGGCTCCCCATCTCCGCTGCGGCTCATTCCCCCCAGCGCTCCAGGGATGCTTCCCGGGGGTTCCTGACCCTGCGATTTTCTGAGTGTCGTTACACAGTGATAAAGAAGTTCTTTCTAATGCTTGCAGATACATGGGAAATGGAGGTATTTCTAGTGATTACCACTACCCTTTATATCATATTCAAAGTACTTTATAGCAGTAATGTGGAAACACAGAGAGAAATATTTGCTACCTATATGTACAAGTAAGAATAATCATTTCACTACAACCTTCGTTCCTTAAGCTGCGTTTTCTCCAGAATGAATTCCTTCTGACTCGTGCTGATCCTTCGGTTCATATCTTTGCACTTTGTGATTTCTTTTTTTTTTTTAATTAATTTTTTTCTTGCCCTATGTGATTTCTCATTATTTTTTTTTAATGGAATTGCTATGATTACATTGTAGCATCATTCCTTGGTACTTTGGAGAAAGCCGGGGCGGTTAATGATCTTCAAGACAGAATAAGATGCCAAGCTTTGGAGGGTCCCATCAAAGGACTCTTCCATCTGTGAGGCCCCATGTGCTGGTTTTCACTAAGATTCTCATGTACAGAGCAACACAGTCAAGTTCCCTTGAAATAGTTGTTCTTGCTCTTGTTTTACCCTATACTTTGAGAAGTTTTTGACTCTTATTTTAATATTCACAGGTAGTTGAACTAAAATTCGGTGGAAAAGATATCCCGGTGAGCAGTGCCAACCGGATTGCATACATCCACCTGGTGGCCGACTATCGGCTGAACAGGCAGATCCGCCAGCACTGCCTGGCGTTCCGGCAGGGCCTGGCCAACGTGGTGAGCCTGGAGTGGCTGCGGATGTTCGACCAGCAGGAGATCCAGGTCCACTCCTTGCACCTGGGGACACGGGTGTTTCCTGATGTGAAAGGCCTTCTTAAAATCTGCCTCCAGTTTTATAACCTGAACTTATTTTTTTCAGGTATTAATTTCTGGTGCACAAGTTCCCATAAGTCTGGAGGACTTAAAATCCTTTACGAACTATTCAGGTATGTTATCACTACTAGTTATTCATCCCTGAAAATGTTACAGATGGTCATATTTCCAGAGTAACTTCTAACACGCTTTTTTACATGGGTCATTCATTCATGATTTAAAACCCAGGCTGTATGGGGTTACAGTGAACTCCTCTTCCTGTCTCATTTCTCACCATCCCATTCCTCCCCTGCCCGTCCCCACCAGGAGTAACCACTGTCCTTGGTGTCTTTACATATTTACATATAAATACAAATTTCATTCTTGTTTTCCTTGTTTGTATACACTATTCTGCAGCCTGCTTTTTTCTCTTCACAACTTACCTTATTAAGCCTCTTCTTATGGCCACTGGGTTACTTCCAGTCTTCTGCTTTGAAAAATAGTGCTAGACCAAAAAATAGAAAAACCTAAAAACCGAACCTCATCAAAATATTTACTTTTGATTAAATTAAACTTTAAAGTTTTTACTCTTCAAGAAAATGAAAAACCAAAAAGAAGACATACAAATGGCCAGTAAGCACATAGAAAGATGCTCAACAACATTAGTCGTTAACGAAATAACAGAAGCATAACTAGGTTGTTCAGAGTTAGATTGGCGTACTCTTTGGGTGTTTGTGAGGTTTTTTTTTTTTTGTTTGTTTTTGTTTTGTTTTTTTGGCCGTGCCGCGCATCACACGGGATCTTAGTTCCCCAACCAGGGATCAAACCCATGCTCCGTGCAGTGGGAATGTGGAGTCTTAAGCACTGGACCACCAGGGAAGTCCCATAAACTTTATTTTATATACTTGGGAGCAGTGAAAAGGGAAAAAAAAAAAAAAAAAAATCATCCTTAAAACAACCACTATTATTTTGGTTTGTTTTCCTTAACCATAGTCTGTTATTCTGGTATTTTCAGGGTTTTTGGTAAAAATCAGCAGACTGATTTTAAAATTTATATGGAAATGTGAAGGACCTAAAATAGCCAAAACATTTTATAGAAACAAAGTTGAAGGATTATCACTCTGATTTAAAACTTACTATAAAATCACAATAATTAAGACGTTGTGGAATTGGCACAAGGATAGGCATATTGATCAGTGGAACATAATTGGGAGTTCAGAAACAAATCCTTAGATTGACAGTTAATGATTTTTGACAGTTCAGTGGTGCTGGAACAATGTGCACGTGGAAAAGAATGAGCTTAGACCTTGACCTCACACCATGTGCAGAAATGAATTCAACAGGATCAGAGACCTGTAGGTAAAAGCCGAAACTGTAAAACTTCTAAAAGAACATATAGGAGGAAATCTTCATGACTTCTGGATTAGGCAGAGTTTTTAGTTGTACAGCAAAAGCATGATCCAGAAAAAAGAAATTGATAGAAATTTGGACTTTCTCAAAATTAAAGATTTTGTGCTTCAAAAGATACCATTAAAAAAGTGAAAAAATAAGCCAGAGATTAAGAGAAAATATTTCCAAGTAATATATCTAATAATGGCTTATGTCCACAGTACATAAAGAACTTTTACAACTCAATAGTGTAAACAACTGAATTTTAAAACGTGGGCAGAAAATAAAGTGTTTCACTTAAGAAGATATATAAGAATGTCTGGGGCTTCCCTGGTGGTGCAGTGGTTGAGAGTCCACCTGCCAATGCAGGCGACACGGGTTCGTGCCCCGGTCCGGGAGGATCCCACATGCCGTGGAGCGGCTGGGCCCCATGGGCCATGGCCGCTGAGCCTGCGCGTCCGGAGCCTGGGCTCCACAATGGGAGAGGCCACAACAGTGAGAGGCCCGCGTAACGCAAAAAAAAAAAAAAAAAAAAAAAAAAAAAAAAAAGAATGTCTGGTAAGCAAATAAGCACATGAACAGATGTTTAACACCATTAATTATTAGGGAAATGCAAATTAAATTCTGATGAGATACCACTACATACCCACTAGAATGACTTTTCTCAAAGAAAACAATACTAAGTGTTAGTATGTGAAGAAATTTGAACCCTCTTGACTGGTGGCAGTGTTAAATGGTAGAACCTCTTTGGAAAAGTTTACAGTTATATAAAAAGTTAATTGTGGAACAACTGGATTTTTGCAAAAGAATGAAGCTGTTACCCCCACCTCACACCATATGCAAAAATTAACTCAAAATGGATCAAGAACTTTAATACCTAAAACCATAAAACTCTTTTTTTTTTTTTTTCCCGGTACGCGGGCCTCTCACTGCTACGGCCTCTCCCGTTGCGGAGCACAGGCTCCGGACGCGCAGGCTCAGCGGCCACGGCTCACGGGCCCAGCCGCTCCGCGGCGTGTGGGATCCCCCCACACCGGGGTGCGAACCCGGTTTCCCTGCATCGGCAGGCGGACGCGCAACCACCGCGCCACCAGGGAAGCCCCCATAAAACTCTTAAGAGAACACCAGCGTAAATCTTCATGACCTTGGATTTGGCAGTGGGTTCTTAGATATGACACCAACAGCAGGAGCAACAAAAAAAAGTAAATAAATTGGACTTCATCAAAATTACAAGCTTTGTGCATCAAAGAACATTATTAAGAAAGTGAAAAGGGGCTTCCCTGGTGGTGCAGTGGTTGAGAGTCCGCCTGCCGATGCAGGGGACACGGGTTCGTGCCCCGGTCCGGGAGGATCCCACATGCCGCGGAGCGGCTGGGCCCGTGAGCCATGGCCGCTGAGCCTGTGCGTCCGGAGCCTGTGCTCTGCAACGGGAGAGGCCACAACAGTGAGAGGCCCGTGTACAGCAGAAAAAAAAAAAAAAAAAGAAAAAGAAAGTGAAAAGACAACCTTCAGAATGGGAGAAGGTATTTGGAAATCATATATCTGATGAGGGTCTGGTGTCCAGAATGTGTAAAGAACCCTTACCACTCGACAAGAAGACAAGCCGGTTCAACAACGGGCAGAGTGCTTGAAAAGACATTTAGCCAAAGAAGATATTACAAATAGCCAGTATGCTCAAAAAGTTGTTCAGCATCACTAACCACTACGGAAATGTAAACCAAAACCAGAGGGAGATATATTCACATCTATTAGGATGGCTGTTATTACACACACACACACACACACACACACACACACACACACAGAGAGAAAATAAGTGTTGGCAAGGATGTGGAGAAATTGGAACCCTCATTCATTGCTGGTGGGAATGTAAAGCAGCCAACATGGAAAATGATTTGGTGGTTCCCCAAAAAGCTCAACATAGAATTACTATATAATCCAGCAATTCAGGACTTCCCTGGTGGTCCCGTGGTTAAGAATCCGCCTTCCAATGCAGGAGACGTGGGTTCAATCCGTGGTCGGGGAACTAAGATCCCACATGCCTCACACCACAGCTAGGGAGTCTGCGCGGCTCAGCTACTAAGCCCGCACACTCTAGAGCCCGTACAGCACACCAAAAGATCCCACGTGCCGCAACTAAGACCCGATGCAGCCAAACAAACAAATATTAAAAAAATAATAATCCAGCAATTCTACGCCTAGGTCTATATCCAGAGGGATTGGAGGCAAGGACTGAAACACCTGTGTTCATGCAACATTGTTCACAGGAGCCAAAAGGTGGAAACAACCCCAATGTCCACCTACAGATGATGGATAAACAAATGTGTTGTAGACATACAATGGGAATATTATTTCAAATGCACGCTACAACATGGATGAATCTTGGAAACATTATGCTAAGGGAAATAAGCCAGACACAAAAGGACAGATACTGTATGATTCAACTTCTGTGAAATACCTGGAAGAGGCAAATTCCTAGTCACTGGAAGTAGATGAGAGGTTACCAGGGGCTGGGGTGGGGGGCACAGGAAGTTACTGCTTAGTGGTTCTAGGAGTGTCTGCTTGGGGTGATGAAAACGTTTGGGTTGCAAACAGCAGCGATGGTTGCACAACAATGTGAATGTAATTAACACCCTTGGATTATACACCTGAAAATGGTTTAAATGGTGAATTTTATGTTACATATTTTACTACAATTTTAAAAAGAAACCTGTCCAGACTCCACTGTTCGGTTGAGTGCTGTTTCCCAACCTGTCCTCCAAGGTAAATTTTGAGAAGTTTTTGGAAATGGATTGTATTGAAAGCTGCACAGCATCGTGAGTGTAGTTTTGTTTAGTGAAACATCTTTCAAAGATGAGAGACAGACCAGATCATGGTTGTCTATGGGGTGGACATGGGGGTCTTTTGAGGAAATGTTTTAAATGTTTTAAAACTGGATTGCGGTGATGGTTTCAGAACTATAAATTTACTAAAGTAAATTACGTATATCCATGTGTGTATATTTATATGTATATAAATGTGTGCATGTGTCTCCCCTTTCTGTAATTAATTTGTATTGCTCTAAATTTGAACTCTAATGTTTATGTAAAGGCAGATAATACCTAAGGTCACATTGTCCTCACTATCAAGTCTTCTGTTGAAAAGAATGAAATCAACCCAAGCTTTCCTTTGCCAAGAAGTGGTCTTGGCTTCTTTGCGTTATCCTGTCTGCCCTGAAAGCGTGTGCCTTTAATGATCCTCGCTATTCCTATTCTAGTAAATAGGTTTACAATATTACCATATTCATTTTGGTGCCAATTAATGCACTTAAGATATTTTATTGATGGTATTTCTGTAGTATATTAACAATGAGGGAACAACATGTAGCAATTACTTCAGTTTTAGGAAGCACTTAACTAGATTAAAAGCTGTAGGTAGCAGATATCCCACTTCAGAACAGTGGTCTAATTGAGTGCTGGGGTTGGTTGGTAACCATGGTCTCTACCTTGTTGTCGGAAGGATGGGTGATAAAACAAATTTAGGTACTAAGATGTGTTGGCAAAGTAACTAGCTCTATTAAAAATCCCAATGTTTCTGCTATTTCTAGATGTGTGACCTTCATGTAAATCCTTTGTTATTTAGGGTTTGCTACTCAACAGAGGCTGATTTTTCACCCCTAGCAGAGTTCTTAAAACTCAGACCCCTTTGCAGCATCTTTGGCTGCTAGGGTTCATCTTGTAGCTGCAGGATGTTTGTTCCTCACTCTGGCCTTTGGTACTTTACCTGCTGAAGCTTCTCTCCCTGCTGTGTACTTGCCCATCCTCTACCAGGACAGAATAAAGGTGTTTCTCTAGAGTTGGCTCTCAGCCGTGAGCTGAAAGAAGAAAAGACTGTTCATCACTGGACAGGCACGACAAAAAGGAATCACTCTTATAAGTTTGTTCCTCTGGTGCCTTTAGGAGAATCTTGCTTCGGCAGTTACCTCGTTTTTAATAAAAACGTCTGTTCCTTTTGTCCTAGGAGGCTATTCTGCTGATCACCCCGTAATCAGAGTCTTCTGGAGAGTTGTGGAAGGGTTCACGGATGAGGAAAAGCGCAAACTGCTCAAGTTTGTGACCAGCTGCTCCCGCCCCCCTCTCTTGGGGTTTAAGGTACACAAGCTCGCCGCAGCTGGCTTTAAACACCAACTTGTAACTAAGAAAGCCAGCAGGGTAGCAGATGGGGCTGAATGAAGTAGGGCGTACACATTGTTTTCAGAGAATAGTGTTGACAGTGTGTCAAAACACCCGGTTTATTATTTTGGTACTCTGTTTTTAGCCTCATTAACTGAGTATTTCAGCTCCATCACTGAAGGATTGCTTGGCATCTGTGTATCCTGGTGCTGGTTTTATTTGGGGCTTTTTTCCCTGTGTTCACAGTGTCGACCGATTGCTGTGAGGGTTGTCACTGTGTCGGGGGTTAAAAGCGAAGAGCTGCTGCAGCTCGGTGGGCGCACCGTGACGTGAATGATCAGTAGCACACGTCTGTGCGGCTCAGGCTGGTTTCACTTTTGAACTGAAGAAAACACAGGCTACGAATGTTAGTGTCGGGTGTGTGGGAAGACTGATGCATGAGCAGTAGGATATTGTTTCCTAGTTGCTCACTGTTACTTATTTCATGTTACCTGGCCTTACTGTGTCGTTTCTGGTAATTCATGTTGATCTCATATAAAGTGGCTTAATATTTTTAGCAGTTAATATTGGTCATGGGGGGCTTCCCTGGTGGCGCAGTGGTTAAGAATCCTCCTACCAGTGCAGGGGACATGGGTTCGAGCCCTGGTCCGGGAAGATCCCACATGCCTTGGGGCAACTAAGCCCGTGCACCACAACTACTGAGCCTGCGCTCTAGAGCCCGCGAGCCACAGCTGCTGAGCCTGTGTGCCTAGAGCCCGTGCTCAGCAACAAGAGAAGCCACCGCAGTGAGAAGCCCGCGCACCGCAACGAAGAGCAGCCCCCGCTCGCCGCAACTAGAGAAAGGCCGCGCGCAGCAACAAAGACCCAACGCAGCCAAAAATAATAAATAAATAAATTTATTAAAAAGATAAAATAGGGCTTCCCTGGTGGCGCAGTGGTTTAAGAATCTGCCTGCCAATGCAGGGGACACGGGTTTGAGCCCTAACTTGATCCCTGGTTGGGGAGCTATGATCCCACATGCCTCGCGGCCAAAAAACCAAAACATAAAACAAGCAATATTGTAACAAATTCAATAAAGACTTTAAAAAATGGTCCACATCAAAAAAAAACTTAAAAAAAAAAAAGATAAAATAAAATTGGTCATGGGACAGTTTATATTTTCCTTATTCATAGTAAAAAAAAAAAAGCTATATTTAATAGTTTAAAGAGGCACACAATGATATATATAACATAAAATAATACCAAGTTAGGTAAGCATTGTATATTGCGTCTGCTTGTGAAACCTAATGGATTGGCATTCACTTTCCAATAACCTTGCATTGGACACTGAGTTATGTATCGGTTGTTCTTTTCTTCAACTTTTTACTTTGAAATTATTTAAAATGTATAGAAAAGTTGCAAGAATTGAACAAAGAACTTATTAACCCACTTTGACCCATTGTTAACATTTTGCCACATTCGTTTTATCATTCTCTCTATATACATATATTTCTTTTTTGAATCATTTGGGAGTAAAAGTTGAAGACATCTTATTTCTTACACATTTTTCCTACCACCTCAGTACTCTCTTACACAGCCACAGTTAAGTGATCAAAAGTAAGGAAGGCACAGTGATGTACTGAGCTTCTCTGAGCCTCTGCTTCACAGAGTGTGGTCCTGAGACCAGCTTTAGCACTACCTGAGACCTTGTCGGCGTTAAAACATTCTCAGGCCTCGCCCAGAGCCCCTGAACCCCCTCAAGGAGGGGGCTCAGCCCTCCTGTTTCCACCTGCCCCTCGGTGTCCCGAGCGCCCGCAGTGGCCCAGCCGTCCCGCAGTGTCCTCCATGGACTTCGACTTCCCTGGTCTGCAGTCCGGTCCAAGGCGCACACTGTGTTTACCGGCCAGTTTCCTCCAGTCTTTGTTGAACAATTTCAGCGGGTCCTGGCACGTTATCCGAGAATGTCCCTCAGTACGGTGGAGCAGTTCCACTCCTGGGAGCGAGTGGACTCACGTGTGTTCACACAGTTCTCACGGGATCGCCCAGAGCAATATTACTGATAATGACCAAAAACTGAAACAGTCCAAACGTCCATAAACTGATCATGGATAAACAGAATGTAGTCTCTCCGGGCAACGGGATAGGTTCAGAAATTAAAAAGAGTGGATTGCTGATACGGACTACCACGTGTGTGAGCATTGAAAACATTGTGCTGAGTGAAAGGGCTCAGACAATAGACTACAGACTGTGTGATTCCTTTTACATGAAATGGCTTTAAAGGGGTGGAAATGGGGAATTTTGGGGGGAAATGGCAACATTCTGAAGTTGGATTCATTTATATATATATATATATGTATGTATATAAATTTATTTATTTTTGGCTACGTTGGGTCTTCGTTGCTGCGGGCGGGCTTTCTCTAGTTGCGGCGAGCAGGGACTACTCTTCGTTGCGGTGCGCGGGCTTCTCACTGTTGTGGTTTCTCTTGTTGCAGAGCGTGGGCTCTAGACGCACGGGCTTCAGTAGTTGTGGCTCACGGGCTGTAGAGCGCAGGCTCAGTAGTTGTGGTGTACGGGCTTAGTCGCCCCGCGGCATGTGGGATCTTCCCGGACCAGGGATCGAACCCGTGTCCCCTGCATTGGCAGGAGGATTCTTAACCACTGCACCACCAGGGAAGCCCTGAAGTTGGATTTAAATTGTACATTTAAATGGGCAAATATTACAGTATGTAAATTACACCTCAGTTAAGGTGTTTTATAAATTGACATCAGTAGCTTAATACAGCATCCCCAAAAGTGCCATCAGAACTAGAGCAGTAAAGTAGAGAAATGGGGAAAGGGGTGTGGCATAAGTGCAGTGATTCTGTTTTTCGTAGGAGGTGAATCACTGACTCTTTCGGGGCAATGAATAATAAAGACATGAATATAAACAATTACTGAATAATATTATTCAGTGATCTAGCAGAACTAAAATCCCTTCTCCCTTCCAAATTCTCGGAGGGAGAAATAAGCATGCAAAACAAGACAACCAAACCAACTCTATTTACCAGATAATAGAAAACAAAGTTAACGTGGACAATCATAAAATAGAAAACATAGAAATGAGAGCAAGCTGAACTGCCACAACAGTGAACGTGCATAGAATAAACTCATTTATTAGAAGAAAAACACCCAGGGGCTTCCCTGGTGGCGCAGTGGTTGCGCGTCCGCCTGCCGATGCAGGGGAGCCGGGTTCGCGCCCCGGTCCGGGAAGATCCCACGTGCCGCGGAGCGGCTGGGCCCGTGAGCCATGCATGGCCGCTGAGCCTGCGCGTCCGGAGCCTGTGCTCCGCAACGGGAGAGGCCACAACGGAGGGAGGCCTGCGTACCACCCAAAAAAAAGAGAAAAACACTCAGACTGAGTCAGAAAAAAACTGTGTACAAGTGACACACCTAAACAAAGTGATTCAGGAAGATTTAGTGATGCTTCTAGCTTGGTATATAATCCCCCCTCCTCCCAAAAGAAATGGATGGATCTACTTCGTGAGTTTAAGCCCTGGCCTGCAGAACCAGGTACGAAAATTGGCCTCTATGACTCTAATGAAAATTGGGCAGCAACGTGAAGGAAACATGTCTCCGCTCTTTGGTTCCTCTTGGGCTTGTAGTGAAGTCTGGAAATCTGGCCGTGTAGGATCTAAAGAGCAGGAAGAAGGCAGATGAAAAGTGCCAGTGGCACGAATAAATGGAGCTAATATAGAAGGTCTCCCGTCGGAACAGTTAGTATTGTCTGTCTAAACAGTCATGTGAATTACATTCTTGTATATTAAGGTTTTAATATGATTAAGTAATTTTGTCAGTAACATTTATTATGAGAGACAAAGCTTACAGTATCTTCCAGTGTCAAAACCACACCAAACCTAGAAGTAAGAAAACTAAGCATCTAGTTTCAAGAAGGGAAGTTTGGCGGGACCTACGCCATCAAAAAACCGAGTGCAAGACCTAGAGACTTCTGGCAGCTCCTGGTTAAGTAGTTAAAGCCCGTGGTTTGTGCTTCAGTAAAAATTAGGAGTCTTGCTGGAAGGTTCTAGACATTCTGGCAGCCAGTGGAAGAGCCAGTAGGAGCTTTACAGGTTTGGAGGACAGGAAAAGTTGAGGGACTTACATTAACTTTCAAAATCCCAAGTAGAATTATAGTGAAAATTCTCTGGCTCCGTGTTGATGATCCCGTATAATCATAATTGAGTTACCATTACACCATGAAAAATAATTTTTTGGAAGCCATGAGACAGTCTTCCTGTTTCACATTTTTTTCCAATGATCTAAAACATTGTAAATGCGAAATTTGTTTAAGCGTTTTCAAATGCTTTTGTGGGTGTCATTAGACTCCAGATTTGGGGAAATCACCGTAATAGCTACGCTTTGCAGTTAGCTCAGTGTGCGTGCTGGAAGGGCTGACAGAGCTCAGGTTTGAAAGAAGAGAATGGCTTTTAGCTGAGGCGCTGTCAGTAGCAGTGGCAGGCGTGCACGGTCTCGGTGTTTGAGCCTCCTCACTGCCAGGCCACTGGAGGAGGAGAGGGGCGTCTGCTAAAGCTGATGGAAGCCTGATGGGTTTGCGGGGTGTGATGGCTGCCGACAAAAGGATCATTGAGGTGCTGTAGAAAATTGTTAAGTTGCCGTCAGGCCACATAATAAATTGATGATTTTTCTCACTCTGAATTAATGCAAATTCCCGTTGTACTCTGTTTAGTTATGCACAGAATGGTACCCTTGACTCAGATTTCAACAAAGAGCTTCATATTTTTTTAAACTTTGAGACACCCAATAGGAAATTCAATTAGCATTATGATAGAAACAGTAAAATGTGTCATTTAACTGCAAAATATATTTCAAACTTTCCATTTACCAGTCATTTATCCATTTACCCAGTACTCACCCTGCCTTCAGAGACCCTTTTCTGTTTCAAAAAATGTGATGTTTTTATTTTAGTATATTCAAGCATTTGAGAAAATTGTTGCCCTCAGTGTACTCAGAATGCTAAATAATAAATGTTATTTGTTTCTCTTTTGCTTCCGTTCCTAACTTTTTTATGAGACATTTAAAGCGGCACACAGGGGCTTCCCTGGTGGCGCAGTGGTTGAGAATCCACCTGCCAGTGAAGGGGACACGGGTTCAAGCCCTGGTCCGGGAAGATCCTACGTGCCGCGGAGCAACTGAGCCCGTGCTCTAGAGCACGCGAGCCACAACTACTGAGCCCGCGAACCACAACTACTGTGCCCACGTGCCACAACTACTGAAGCCCACGCGCCTGGAGCCCACACTCTGCAACAAGAGAAGCCACCGACCACAATGAAGCCCACGCACCGCAACGAAGAGTAGCCCCCGCTCACGGCAACTAGAGAAAGCCCGCGTGCAGCAACAAAGGCCCAACGCAGCCAAAAATAATTAATTAAACTAATAAATTTATTAAAAAACAAAAATAAAGTGGCACATAAACTATAATTAGGGGTAAAGACAGTGGGTTTTAGCACATATTAACACGCCACATAGTTTTTGTTTCTTTGGTTTTTTTCACCTGCATTGGATTTTCGTTGCTGCGCGCGGGCTTTCTCTAGTTGCGGCAAGCGGGGGCTACTCTTCATTGCGGTGCGCGGGCTTCTCATTGCGGTGGCTTCTCTTGTTGCAGAGCACGGGCTCTAGGCGTGCGGGCTTCAGTATATGTGGCACGTGGGCTTCAGTATTTGTGGCATGCAGGCTCCGTAGTTGTGGCTCACAGGCTTAGCTGCTCTGCGGCATGTGGGATCTTCCCGGACCGGGGCTTGAGCCCATGTCCCCTGCATTGGCAGGCGGATTCTTAACCACTGTGCCACCAGGGAAGCCCCCACAGGGATTGTGTAAATGAAGTTTTTATTTGCCAGTAGAGAACCACGTAAAGACTGATGATAAGCATGTAAGTCTCTGGAGTCAGCAATTCGTGGCTGTGCTCTCACTGCTCGGTTTTGCCCATGTCCTAAAGTGTGTGCTAAGTTCAACATGTAGATGAAACAAAATCCAGTTGAAATGCAGTTTCGGCCATTCGGGCACCTGTCGTGGGCTGATGTGGCACGTGCTCGGGGTCCTGGTCAGGGCAGGAGCCACACTCCTGTTTTGTTCTTTCTTTTCCTCTACAGTGGTTAGTAGGTAATTATTTTTTATGCTATTCTTTTTTCTCCTTGTAACAAAATTGATGTTTTCATTATAGAAAATTGGAAGTTGTGGTTAAGTATAAGGGAGAAAAAAAATACCTATGACTGCTCCCATTCTAACCATTATCATGTTTTTACATGATGTGTGTTTGTATCTATATATATATGGGCATGTGCTTATGCAGATAGGCATGATTTTAAAATATAACTTAAGCTGTATCGTGTTCAGTTTTACAGGCTGCTTTTTTCACTCAACATTACATCAGGATCATTTTTCCACATACTAGTCTTGGAAATATTTTTAATAAGCTTCATAACGTCCCGTCACGTGAGTCTGCCACAATTTACGTACTGGTTTCTTTATTAGTTGTTTACAGCTGTCCCTTCCTAATAGTGCCGTCAACACCCTTGTACCTAAACCGTCTGCACCTCTGATCGTTGGGACCCACTCCTAGAAGCAGAGGCCGTGGCGAAGGGTGTGAAGTGTGTGCGTTCCTGCTGCTTTCCTGCCTGGCTGTCCCCACAGAGTTATCAGGTTACACCCACAAGAGGAGGGCTTGGAGCCGCTGGCCGCACACACCACTGAATAGACTTGTCTCTGCGGTGGCATGTGAAGCGTTCTCGCTCCTGTCACAGCTCTTAAGGAGGGAGCCTGCTAGCGTAAAGGGCGCCGACCAGAGGTGCACCGTCCTGGTTCTCACTACTCACCAGGCACCTGAGCTGGGCTGCCATTTTGCTTCTCTGTCGCCGTTTTCTGCGTACACTTGGCAAGGAGGTTTAACTAGCCAGGCTTCTGAAGCCCTGCAGTAGTGGAAAGGCAAGAGCACACCGGCCCGAGAGCTAGCAGACTGAGGCTGTCTGGGTAAAGACAGTCCCCACTGCATTGTGCTCCTGCTGGAAGGGAACGTACACATCCCATCTTGTGTCTAATGATGTTCGTGTATCACAGAGAGAGTCACTGGTTATCTGTAGCCATCTAAGGACCTGGCGTGTTCAGTCTGGAACCGTGTCTAGGAGTTCAGCCTGCAGATACTTTTGCCCGGTGTAAAATGACTTGAGGACATGGTTACTTATTGCATCATTGTTTGGAAAAAGTGGAAACGACCTAAGTGTCTGTTTACACACTGTGCTGCACGTGCCTGCTGGGACCCGTGCAGCTACAGAGAAGCAGTGGGGAGGCCGGCTTGGTGCGGGAAGGCCACAGAGACGCATTATCAGATGGAAAACCGTCAAGGTGCAGACAGCATCTAGAATGTGCTAGCACTTCGTGCTTGTTAGGTGGAGGAGGGAGAAAACACTCTCTCGTCTCTGCATCAGCTCTCTGTGGAAGGTCCTCGAGACACCCACAGCATTGCTGCTCATGGGGTGGGAACTGGGCAGCTGGAGGAATTTTCACACTGTAGCTTAAAAAAATAGCCAGAACGTCGTTATTGTGTCTGGAAAATGACAGCGAAGGCCCGACACCGTCTGGACAAGCCGCAGTCCAGACGCTGCGTCTGCCTGGGGAGTCTCGCTAGTCTTTTCTGGCGTGCAGGCCCCGCCCTCCTCGACGGTACCTATGGTCCAGTCAGTGGGGGAGCGGGGTTGCTTCTTTGCGTGTCTTGTAAACTGGTCGCTAGAGGTTTCACCAGATTCTAGATGTGGATGTTTCCTTTGGCAGTAACACTGCACAGACGCCGTCGTGATGGTCACATCCTCTGGCTTCAGCGTCAGACCCAGTGGTCATGAGTCGTCTCTGCAACGCGGCTCCGTCTGTTTCCAGCGTCCTGGCTTTCAGCATCTGGGCGTCTGAGCAGCTGAGCCGTCACTGTGCTGTGGCGCCGCCTAGATCCATTCTTTACTGTGGTTGAAAACAGCCGGCTTCCAGTTGTATCATTTCTTCCTTTCTTAGCTGATTTTTCTATAAAGAAAAACTTTATTTTTTCTCATCAACTCTTTGATTACCCTGAGGACTGTCTGTACAGCCAAGACACAATAATCAAGTAAATCTTGGTTATTCCTCATTACAAGTTATCAGCACATTGAGGGGCGTGACTGGCATCTTCTCAAGCACATTTGGGTTCCTTTATTATCCTTATGAACTTTTGACATTTGATGCGTTTCAGTCCATCGCAGTCACTCTTTGATAGTCGGTATCCCACCCATGGGCGGGCGAGGGCCTTCAGGTGGGCTCCAGAGTCCCAGGTAGCTTTGGGTCGCTTTCTTGCTTTCTGGTATGACAAGGTAGTAACACTTGTCACGTACATTTCCTGGCCCACGTCTGGAATCAGATGTTTTCCCAAGAAGCCCTGTTTCCTTTCTTGGAGAATAGGGTGGCAGAGACCAAAACCCAGGCACTTGATCTGTTCATTGTCACAGGTGGTCATTGTGTCCAGGCCTTTTCAGTGGACAGAGCTAGGAAATGGGCGTACTTTTGTCCCCAAGAGAAAAATTCATCACAAGTTCAAACTGCTATTTCACATTGAAATTTAGGCGTATAAGGTTTTTATTTCTTTGATTTTCCTATTGGGGTCTCTCTTTACCTATGATAATCTTGGCTCCTGTTAGTTCGTTTGCTTCTTCTGATAAGTTCTACGACCCTACTGTAAGTTACAGTTCTATCTAATACTTATGTAATGGTGGGGCTTCCCTGGTGGCACAGCGGTGAAGAATCCACCTGCCAGTGCAGGGGACGCGGGTTCGAGCCCTGGTCCGGGAAGATCCCACATGCCGCGGAGCAGCTAAGCCTGTGCGCCACAGCTACTGAGCCTGCGCTCTAGAGCCTGCGAGCTACAGCTATTGAGCCCTCGTGCCACAACTACTGAGCCCGCGCGCCTAGAGCCCATGCTCCGTAACGAGAAGCCACCACAGTGAGAAGCTCGCGCACCACAACGAAGAGTAGCCCCGGCTCGCCGCAACTAGAGAAAGCCCACGCACAGCAACAGACCCAACGCAGCCCCCAAAATTAATTAATTAATTAAAAATTAATAGCAGCCATTAAAAAATACTTATATAACAGTTATACATCATACTACAGTGGTTTTAGAACAATACCAATAATTTACTGTGACATTTCTGAAAACCCTTTAAGATTTCTTTGCAATTCTAAAACACTGGAAATATTCCTCTCTGTGTGATAAAGCCACCAATAAATAGGTTTATTTGTTTCATTTTGCTTTCGATATTTAGAGATTGCCTTTTTCTCTCCTTGATTGAAATTGTTTTACGTTCCCTGTTGCTGCATCCACGTGGCTTCTGAGGCTAATCCACACAGTGTGGTTCATTTGGAGAAGATGGGCTTCTGCCTTTCCTGTAGTTTGGTATAAGCAGAGATTTATATATTCAGCTCTTTACCCTTGTACCTTTTTGAATTTTAAACACATTTTTTAAAGACTAAAAAATAAAAGCTTTAGAGGCCCTGTTCACTGACAAGGCTATGTCTCCCGTGAATTAATGCTATTCTTTATCCCTTTTTATGCGTGGAGCCCAGGGTACAGTATTTGGTAGAAATTTAGAGCTGAGTCTTGAGCGCAGGGAAAGAGCGAGTGTCCTTTTGGGGAAAGGTGACTGGGGGTGGCGGCTTTTGTGTGCGAGTCTGGAAAGCTCATTTCAGGCCGCGCCTGTTAACCTTCTCCTGCGCACCCACTGTCTTCCAGGAGCTGTACCCCGCGTTCTGCATTCACAACGGGGGCTCCGACCTGGAGCGGCTGCCCACGGCCAGCACCTGCATGAACCTGCTGAAGCTCCCCGAGTTCCAGGACGAGGCACTGCTGCGGAGCAAGCTGCTCTACGCCATCGAGTGTGCCGCGGGCTTCGAGCTGAGCTGAGCTGAGCTGAGCCGGCGTGGCCGCGGCCCACCCTCGACGGCGAAGGCCAGGGCCTCCGCGCGGCACCTCCGGCCAGCAGGGCGCCCAGGCTAGACCCCTGGCTCTCCTGGGTCCCTCCCCCGCCACCCCTCTTCCTGCATTTTTAAATGATTTATTAAGTTGTGCTCTCGTATTTAGATGGGCGTTGCTTTTCAAATAACTTAAAATAACAAATGTTATGTGCCACGTGGCTAACTTAGTAATTTTGCCAAGAAGAGCACAGTTTTAAGACTGGTGGCAACTCAGTGAAATTAACCAAAGATGAAGCTTTGGCTTTGCTGGTGGAACCGAGCACGGCCCGAGCCACGCGGCCCGGGCTCCTGGCAGAGGCGCTGCCTGTGGCTCGGCCCAGCTCTGGGTCTTCAGAGAGACAGGCCTGAGGGCGGAGAGGCTCGCTCTCGGGGGGCCACTGCTTCTCGTGTGGTTGAATTGTTTACAAGCCTAATTGGTAAAACTAAAGGCTTTTTTTTTCCCCCCTGCTGCCTTTTCCCGGAGTGGTTAGGTTTGGAAAGTAGATAACAATGGTAAGATTTTATTTGTGTTTTTTAAGCCGTTTCCCCAAAGTGGGACTAGCTTGTTTGCGGCCTGCCGCTGGCCTGCACCCTGATGGCTTGGACGTTACTGTGGGGGGTGCTGTGTGAGGCGGGAACTTCCTTTTGTTTCCGTTTCTGTCTCCACCTTGTGCCTGGAGAGCTTTCAGGGGAGGGCGTCTCGGTCCAGTCCCTGCAGCGTGTGTGACCCACGAGGGCTCGGGGAGAGGAGACCCTGCAGCGCCGTCTCAAGTCACTTGAACCAAAGCGGCCCTGCGCCTTTGCACTGCGGCCCGGGCTCCGCGGGCCGGTCCTCCTGGATGTGCGGGGATGCCGCGCTCCCGCACCCGCTGCCCCCCACCCCCCGTCGGTGCTGCTGTGTAGGAGGGGCGGGCGGCCCAGGCGCCTGGGGCCTGGGTGATTCTCTCGGGATTCGGCACTTTATCAGGACCTGGGTGGTTTCAGCCTCCACAAGTCTCCAAAAGCGGAGAGCGTTTCAGAGCATCACCTGTGAACACAGATGCTGGGGCCGCGGAGGACTCTGGACCGCGCGCGACTTCTCTCCCACGGCTGGTGTTTCGCTGCCACTGGAGCTCTGGGCTGTCGTGTTGAACTGGCCAGAATTAGCAATATACTTCTAAATGTGGGGGAACTGAATGACACTTTCAAGACCATGACCGTTATCGAAACAAAATGTATAATTTCTTAATCTGAAGAATAAATTAAGTGTTTAAATGCTCTTTGTAGTGTTGATACACAGAAATAAAATAGGGTTTGTCCTTGGTTTTATTTTTATTTTAGGTCGTTTTGTGTTGAATGTTCTATATCTTCTTGATTTGTATATTTTATTAGTATTTTGGAAATGGAATATCTGGGACTGAAGAGAAATGGGCAGTTACACTTATTTGGGGTTTTTTCCTCAGCTATTCTGAGCATATTTATTTGTATGTTCCAGTGGCTAAATACCTACATTAAATTTTTTCCCAAGTCTGTGTTGGAGTTGTACCCCAAATCATTGTAATTAGTTCTGTTCTGCCCTAGTGAAACCACAACTTCTGAACATTAGTTTTATCAGGCTTGTTTAAACGTCAGCCGTTCGTACGGGGTACGGCCACCTATGCTTCAGAGAAGGTATACTGGACAGGAACGCCTGCCGTCTGAAGTGCACTGAGCGAGGCTTCGAGAAGGTTGACCTGTGACAGCCCTTCCTGCACGTGCTCTGGTGAGAGCCAGGCCCTCCAGGAGTGACCCTCACCTTGCCAGGTCTCACTGGGTTTAGCATTACATTACTGAGAAAATTATACTTCAGGAAGATTCTCCTTTCTCCATTGTCTCGTGGTTCGGTTCTGCTCTCCGCTTGGTGCTGGTGGTTTTGTGCTCACGCCATGGGAGAGGCTGCAGATACTTCTCACAGGCTGTGTCTGCGAACAGACTTCTGCTTGGTGTCCCGGGAAAGCTGATGAGGGCGGTGGTGTCACACCGCGGTGCTCACGCCGCCCTGGCGCCACTCTGATACTGGCGATGTGTTGGTTCCGTGGCTCGCGGGGGCGGGTGTGCGTCTACGTGGCTCGGCTCTGGGTACCGCGGGGGCCCAGTGAGGTGGCCCCAGGCAGACCAGGCCTGCGGTCAGTCAGAGGCAGACGTGCTGATCACGGTGTGACCCGCACAGACCTGTGATGCTCGTGGGCTTGGGGCACAGGCCGGGCTCTGCCGGGGGCAAGCTTCCTGAAGAGGGGAGTGTGGAGGTGGAACTAATTTAATATTTAAGAAAGAAAGTAATTTGATATTTAAGAAAGGTAAACAGCTAGAGGTGCATATTAATGCAAATAAAATAGAAATTGTGTTTGAGCTAGCCTAAATGAGCTAGCCACGCTAATATTTAGCTGATTTCCTACAGTCACCTCTTGCAAATTCCTCTGCTCCCGGTCTGAAAGTGTTACGTACAATAGCTTAGTAATCTGTGCCCCAAGTAACAGCCACGTCTGCGCCACACAGGTCAGCAGATCTCCCCTGGGATTTGTTTTAGGGGAATCACCCCCACTCCCCAAACAAAGGGTGAGTCGCTGAGCCCGACCTTGGCTTCCAAAGGCTTCTTCGTGGCACCACTGTGGTGGCCGGAGTGGACGACCGGAGGCCGGGTGACCAGCAGGTCCAGGTGGGAAGTGGGGTGAGAGCTGAGAGGATGGAGGCAAGGTCCAGCGGGGGCTCCTGTGGCCTCGGAGCATCCCGGACCACCCAGAGGTCTCTGCTTCCAGAAAACTCTGAGTTCTTAGCCTGAGTACTTCGCGCCTCAGCTTACACATCTGTGAAATGGGTATAATCTAGATGCAGGTCTCCCCCATTAAGAAGGACTCACTTCAGTACCTGGTTTTGCTAACCAAAAGAAATTTGAAGAGGATTGGCACTTTTACACCCCCCAAAAAAAGGCGTAAAGGGAAAATCTCAGCTCAGCGTGTTTTGCAGCGAGCGTTACAGAGGCGCCCACCCCAGCAGCGAGAGCGGCCCCGTCAAGCTCCTTCCTGGAACCACACTCAGCATCTCAGCATCAAGCCGCTACAGCTGTGAACCGTATCTGTGAGCACCTGTGCTTCATCTCGATTGACTGCGCATCCACGAGCAGGACGGGTCCTCAGGTAACTGCTTCTTGGCCTCATGCCTTTTCAGCTCAGGAAGGGTTTCCTCGGATGCTCTGTTTTCGGAGAGTCGTGGAACCTGTACTTTGGCTTCACAGGGATGTTATACCCGTTTGAGGAGAGTTGTGAACAAGCTCTTGATGTCAACATATTATAAACCCAATATAACCTTATTTTAACTTAGGTGGTTTGATGTCACAGGTTGCAAATGTCACATTTTGACATTCGTGCCTTAATAATAACATCGTCTGGACTTCCCCGGCAGTCCAGTGGTTAAGAATCCGTCTTGCAATGCAGGGGACACCGGTTCGATCCCTGGTGGGGAAACTAAGTTCCCACACGCCGCGGAGCAACTAAGCCCGCGCGCCACAACTACTGAGCCTGCACGCCGCAACTAGAGAGACGCCGGCGCGCGCACCACAACGAGGATCCCGCGTGCCGCGACTAGGACCCGAGGCAGCCAAAAAATAAACTAACAATTTTTAGAATAATCATAACATTGTTGCCCGTAGGCCACATCGTTCCTTTTTCCTCTGCAGAGACGGGCAGAAAAGTCACCCTTCCACGCTCTCCTCTCCCTTCCCCCACTCTTGCTGTGAAGGGTAGTTGTCGTGGTAGCTGTGCCTGGTGCTTGTCCGTGCGACTGCAGACGCGGCTCTGCGGCTGGGCTCCTCCTCCATCGCCTGCTGCCCGGCCGTCGGCGTGGGTGTGTAGAATGACGACTCGCTGTGTCGTTCCCGAGGTGCCTTCTTCGCCTTTGAAACTTGGTGGGCTGAGGGTCTGCTCACCTTCCCCTGCGCTGCAGTTCAGGGACCGGCGCCCACCCTGGCCTCCTGGTCCTGCCGAGCCTCCCCCAGAGGCCAGAGCCACAGGGGAGGACTTCGCTTGCGGAGGGCGTGCGTGTGAGGTCGGCCGGGCGGTCCAAGCACGACACTCGGTGCAGGAGCTGGGCCTGGCTCAGGATGGCGCCATCAGGACGGCGCGCCCGCTGGGGACGTCCTACGGCAGCTTCGGCTCCGATGCAGCACGAGGTGCTGGCCAGTGCTGTCTGGCCGAGGGACCAGGAACCGGAGGGACCCGTGAGAGCCCGAGCCGGGGGAGGGCCTGTCTAAAGGCACTCAGGTTGTGTGACATCGTTAGCTGCCTCTGGCTGCTGGAACCCGGCGCCACAAACGGCGGGACAAACAGCGCTTTTACCCTCTCGCGGCTCTGGAGGCCGTAGGTCTGAAATGGAGCGTCAGAGGCCCCGGGGTGGGGCGGCACCCGCACCCTGCCCCTCCCGGCCCGGGCTCCCAGCCCCGACGTCCTGGACACGCCAGCGCCTCTGTCGGCGTCCCACCTCCGTGTTTCTCCTATAAGGACGTTTGTCCACTGGCATCAGCCCCCATAACGCAGAATGACCTCACTTCCAGGGCCTCAGCTAAGTTACATCTACAGAGACCTTCTTTCAAGTGAAGTCAACTCGTGGTTCTAGGGACTGGGCCATGGACATAACCGGGGGGTCGACCATCCCCCACTACACGTGTTTTTCTAAGAGGCAGAGGCGACCACGCTGTCTGAAAACCAGAGCAGCGTGGAAGGTGGGCCCGCTCGTGGAAAGTTGGGGCCGCCTCCTTCAGGCTCCGCCGTGGCCGCGTGGCCTGGAGCAGGTGTCTTGATGACCCTCCGTGAGATGAGGCGGCCACACCACATCCATGTTTCCCAAACCTGCCTGAAGATGAGCCTTTCCCTAGCGCTGGGGTCATAAGTCTGTGTCTTGAAAGCATCCCAGGCAACCCATCCCAGGTCATTATGGGAAAACAATTAGATAACCTCCAGACCTCCAGTCAGAGGCAAAGAATTTGCCCGGTGGAGCCACACAGCATTCCAGCCCAGGGAACCGTTCCCTCTGCTGGGAAGTCCTGACCCTCTGCTGCTGGGGCAGAGCCTTGCCCCCAGCTGAAGTGTCTCGGCCCCCTGCAGGGTGCGCAGGGCCGGGCTCTACCTGCAGCCGCCGCCCCCAGGCCGTCTGGGTAAATAATTGCTGTCATCTTACAGACCAGATGGATGGCTTTCCTGACGGGTGAGCGTCTCCGCCCCCACATCCAGGACAGACCTCACGGGCACCTTCCCCTCTCCACGGCCATGCCCACCCTCGGCCCAGGGCGCCCCAGGCGGGCCTGACCCCCCAGGACCCTCAGGAGGCCGGGCTCACCGCGGGGAAGCGTGCGGATTAGGGTCTCGGGGGGAGGGGCGCACGGCGGGACCAGAGGGACCAGCGCCAGCCTCCGGGGTCCCTGCCAGGGGGCCGCACAGCACGAGCACGGCTGCCCAGGGAAGCTCACCGGAGCCCAGCGGCCAGGGTTTCAGCGGGTCGGTCACGTGGGCACACCGCACCCCCAGAGCCCACCTGACACGCTCCGCCTGCGGGCGCAGAAGTGGCCCAGGCCGGCCCACAGAGAGGGACACCCAGGCCCGGGCACGAAGGCTCGTCAGCCAGGATGCTCCACGAGCCGCCAGGCCGTCTGGGCCCGAGACCTCGGACCGTGCGGCCCGGCCTCCTGGGCACACGTGGTCTGCACACCCGCCGTCCACGCCCAGGGCCCTCCGGGGACTCCACGGGCGGCACGGAGAACCTGCTCTCTCGGGGGGGACTGGGGCTGGGTCGCGGCCGGCAGGGAGGGCGAGGGTCTGCCGGTTTCAGTCGGGATGTGAGTACTCCCGCCCTGTTTTCAGGCTGCTGGCGGGACGGTACGCACCTCCCGGCGCTCCTGGAACTGGACGGACCCTCGGGGGGACACAGCCCGGCCCGGGGGGCTTGCACACGCCGGGACACAGGGGCGGGAGGGGATTCTGGCCAGGAAGCCAGGTCAGGCTTCTGAGGAGGCTGTGGGGTTTCAACCGCAGGGCTGGGAGGGGAAGCACCCCGGGGAGCGGGGACCACTGGACGGGGCCCCTCCAGGGATGGACCGGGAGTTGGGCTGGCCCGGCAGGAAGACGTGGAGCCGTGTTGTGGGTGTCGGGAGCCCCGCAGCGTGTGGGTGCAGAAAACGAGGACCGGGTGGTACTTGTGGCAGGTCTGCGTCACCACCCAGACCGAGGCGCCCAGGATTCACGAAGGGCTCTCGCCTGCGGGGCGTCTCTCGTGACAACGCCCACCGTCCCTTCCCCGCGCGGGTCGGGGGACACCTGGAGGCGACTCTGATGGAGGCAGAGAAACAGCTCCCGACACGAGCAGGAAGGCGGCTTGTGTGGGACGCGGGGATGGAGGGCCGGTTCCCAGCGGACCCTCAGGGCCCAGGAGGGAGTGATGACCTCTGCGTCCCTGGTCCGCCGAGTCTCGGGGAGGACTGCCTTTGGCCTGTCTCAGGTGAGATGTCCAACCCCAGCTAATTACCCATGGCCAGAGGGGTGGGTCACATCTCACGAAGGACTGCTGGAACCCTGCTTGGTCATGCCCACGACTGAGGGGACCGCCACTCCCAGCTGCCCGCGGACACCACTTGGGAAGCGGGTGGGAGCCCAGCCCAGGCTGGGGCAGCACTCGGCTGGACCTGAAGGAAGGCCGAGGGTGGCCTTGCCAGGGGCCGGTGAACAGCCTAGCTAAGGCCCCGGCGGGTAGGACCAGGCCTGCCAGCCCCCAGCGTGCCTGCAGCTTCACCGGGGAGGGGAGGCAGCGAGCAAAGACAAGAAGAGAAGCACAGACGCCAGGGCCAGGAAGGAGAGGAGCCGGGGGTCATGAGGGGCCACTGCCCGCAGCTCACGCTCAGGATTTAGGGCTTAGAAGTGGAAGTCTCCCAGTTCTTGAGCTCCGGGAGGTATCTCTGCGTGCACCCGTGTCCCCAACTTCTCGGCCTCACAGAAAACAAGGGCTTCGGGACAAAAAGGGAGCCCACAAGTGCAGGGCAATTCTGGACGGAGCTGGGACTGGGTGCATCCAAAAACCCGGGCTCAGGTCCAGAGGAACGCTGTCACCCCAGGCAGGGCTGCTGACCGTGGGGGGAGGAGGAGACCCCAGGGTCAGGCGCTGGGGACAGTTCCCTGCACTAGGTGCCGTGCTCTGTAGGATGAGCCTGGACCCCCAGAACATGCAGTTGGCACTGCGTCTGTGGGATCTGCTGAGGCAAGGGGGAGCCTGGGGCCGGCGCCCGCTATCTCAGCCCCTGTCCCACTTCCGGGGCCCCCCAAACCGTCCGCACAGAAACCCAGCCCACCTGTCCCTGGGACCGCCAGCCCCCCTGGGTCGCCAGGCCTGGGTCACACGCCGCCGTTCCCCATGTGGCCAGCAGGGGCCGCTGTGGCTGCACACAGCACACACGGGCCCAAACACACAGCACCCCAACGTATGTACATGTACACACATACAGTCACATGCAAACGTATGTACATGTACACACATACAGTCACATGCAAAGCGTGCACACATGTATGCACACACCTGCCCCTGTGGAGCCAGCCTGGTGGCGGGGGGTTGGGGGGTGGAGCTGGACGAACCCCTTCCCAGGCCTCAGTCCTGGCACACGGGACCACTGACCAGATGCCACTTCCCACTTCTGTGCCCAGCACAGCTGCCCCGGCCACCCGAGTCCCCTGCGGGTGATGCAGATGGAGACACTCCCTGAACTCCGTCCTGGGGCGCCCAGAGCCCCAGAGCCTGGGAATGGTAGCAGGAGGGAGGGGACCCCTGAAGGAAGGGAAGTCTCAGCCCAGTGTGGGTGTGCGGAGGACCGACGGGGACAGACGGGACAGACAGGGGACAGACCAGAGGACAGACGGGACAGGCCAGGGGACAGACAGGGGACAGACAGGACAGGCCAGGGGACAGACGGGACAGATAGGGGACAGACCAGAGGACAGACGGGACAGGCCAGGGGACAGACGGGACAGATAGGGGACAGGACAGGCCAGGGGACAGACGGGACAGATAGGGGACAGACCAGAGGACAGACGGGACAGGCCAGGGGACAGATGGGACAGATAGGGGACGGGACAGGCCAGGGGACAGACAGGACAGATGGACAGACAGGACAGGCCAGGGGACAGATGGACAGATGGGACAGGCCAGGGGACAGATGGGACAGATAGGGGACAGACAGGACAGGCCAGAGGACAGACGGGACAGATGGACAGATGGGACAGGCCAGGGGACAGATGGGACAGATAGGGGACAGTCAGGACAGGCCAGAGGACAGACGGGACAGGCCAGGGGACAAACGGGATAGGGGACAGACGGGACAGGCCAGAGGACAGATGGGACAGGCCAGGGGACAGGCCAGAGGACAGACGGGACAGGCCAGGTGACAGATGGGACAGGCCAGAGGACAGACAGGGTACAGGCCAGGGGACAGACGGGACAGGCCAGGGGACAGGCCAGAGGACAGCCGGGACAGGCCAGAGGACAGATAGGGGACAGGCCAGGGGACAGGGGACAGACAGGGGACAGACCAGGGGACAGACGGGACAGGCCAGGGGACAAGCCAGGGGACAGACGGGACCGGCCAGGGGACAGATGCAACAGGCCAGGGGACAGGCCAGAGGATAGGATCTGGCCTCCTCGCCCACCTCCCCGCCCAGACCTGAGGACAGGCCCACACTGCTCATGGCTGGCCCTGCCCTGGACGGGTAGGCAGTCCCCTGAGGGACACCACTTTACCATATGAAGTAACATTCACAGCTTCTGGCATGAGGGACCTGATGCCCTCTGGGGCCACCATTCAGCCCACCACAGGCAGCCCTGATATATATATTTTTGGGGCCAGGCCACGAGGCATGTGGGATCTTCGTTCCTCGACCAGGGATCGAACCCGCGTCCCCTGCAGTTGGAACGTGGAGTCTTAACCACTGGACCGCCACGGAGGTCCCGGCCCTGATATATTTTGGTATCACTTACTACACTGCTTTGGTGGTGATTTTAATTTTTAAGTCTTTTCTCAGCCCCTCCCTCTTCTGGGCCTGTTTCCCTGGTTATAAAATGAGCCTTCTCACCGACCTGCGGCTCAAAGGCCCTCCGAGCCGGCACCCCGTGGGGGGCCAGTGCTCGGGGCAGGGAGCCACGCGGCCCGCAGCAGGGACCCGGCCTTCCGGTCCGAGCGCGCACCCCATCCCTTCACCACGCGTGGTTATCTTAGCTGCTCCTACAGCAGCGCTGTACAGGCACGTGGCATGAAGAGCCCATTAATTCTTTAACGTGATAATAATTCATATAGAACTCCCCGGCCCCGCACGCCGCCGCCTGAAACCCGGAGCTCTTCAGTGACCGCGCTGGGCACCGGCGTCAGCACGGCTGCCAGTCCCGGCCCGAGGGCGGCGGCCCGGGTCATTCAGGCGACACCTGTACCGGGCCAGCCGCCGGGCTGTGCCTCCTTTGGTGTTCAGGCCCCAAAGACGGCATTTCTACTGGGTTACTCCCGGGGGGCGCCCGGCTGGCCCGCGGAAGGGTGCCACCGCCAAGGACAGCGTGGCTCGGTCTGGCCTTGGAGGGAACACTCCAGGCTCCGCCAAGGCCCAGTGAAAGCGGGGAAGACGCGTGTGCAGCGGGGCCTTTGCCGTCTCAGGCACAGAGCGGGGTGTGTCATCACCCGCCGCCCGCTGGCCTGTCTCTCCCGCTAGGCCAGAGGCTCTGCGGTGACCCCAGGAGACATCTGGCACCGTCTGGGGACATTCTTGGTTGTCACAACCAGTGAGGGAAGGGAAGCCCGACACGAGGTGGGTGGAAGGCATGGCCGCTGTGACCCGCCTTCCAGGCTGGGACGCCCCGCGGCCCAGAGCGGTGGAGGCGGCCCGGCCCCTCCGATGCACGGGCGGCCGCGTGCCTAAACGTTTCACGGCCGAGACAGTTGATCTCAGGTCTCATCCTGCCAGCCGATACCCTCCCCTGAGGTTGCCGGCTCTCGGATGCCATCGACATTCAGTTTTTATGAACGGGGGGCACCAGGCCGGGCTGGGCTGTGGGGTTTGTGGAACACATTTAATCTTTCAAGTAACTGAAGACTTAGTTTCAGTTTCTCACATCTTCAGCCAAAGCATCGGCCGTATTAAGAGATCTGCCGTCTGTGCAAACACCTCTCCCCACAGGACGGCGCCCAAAGGAGGGTGGAGAAGAACGCAGCTTCTGGGACCCTCCACCGGGGCCCCGGGAACCAGCCACGCGGGGAGGTCACAGCCGCCCCAGACCAGCGCAAGGGGAATTTCAGGCTGACAGTGAATAGCGTCCCGTAGCCCAAGTGGGCCCCGGATTGCTTGCCGGGACGGTCCACCTCCCCGAGTCCTGCGTTTCCTCTGGCAGCCAGAGCAGGGGGAGCGCGGTGTGCCCACCAGTCAGCACGGGATGCACCGGCGGGCAGGGTGGCGGCCGGGCTGACCGGCCCCACCGCCAGCCTCTCCGGGCCGCGTGGCGCCTTCCAAGTCCTCCCTGGGTCACAGCGGGGTCTGGGGGGCAAGGAAGCTGGCCTGACTAAGAGGGCCCCAGCCTGGCGGAGGTGGGCAGCGGAGGGCAGAAGCCATCCGCCCAAGGTCAGAGGCTGGGACAGAGCATTCGGGACAGGGTGGACTCTGCCCTCTGATCTCTGTCCTCTGCCCCAACCCTGCCCTGGGGGGCCAAGGGCCAGAGCCTTAGAGGCTGGAGACAAGAAGGAAGGTGAGCACAGCCCTGGAAGGGCGGGGCTGCGCATGGGGAGAGGGCAGGCCCCTGAGTCGCCTCCAAATAGCGCCGGGGGCTGCCAGCTGGGCGGGGGTCGTCCCCTCCACCCCCTGCACCCAGGCCACGGCGCACACTCCACTGTCCCGAGGACTCACGTGGGAACTGGACGCCGCCCTCGAGACGGCTCCGGGTCGCCCAGGCAGGCTCCACCGCCGGCCAGGCAGGCTCCACCGCCGGCCAGGGTCACCCTGTGCCAGGGGCAGGGCGGCTGAGCGGTCTCAGAGCCACCTTCCCGTGAATGACCCTCATCCCACCCCGACCGGCGCCCTGACGCCCCCGGGCTGGCGAACCCTCCTCGGATGTCACCCCAGCCTTCCCGACAAGGGTGACGTGGACTCACACTCGCACACACCTGTGTCTACACCCGAGGCAGTGTTGCGGGTCTGTCTGTGAGCTGCTCTTCCTGGCCCTCGGGACGCCGGGAGCCTCTGGTCCTTGCAGCAACGGGCCCTGGCCTCGCGAACGACGCCGTGTGCAGGCTCAGTCTGTACGGGGGAGGCCTGGGCAGAAGAAAAGAGCAGGGGAAGTGGAAACGTGACCTGGGGAGTCACCCCTTTGCTGCCCCTCCAAGATGCCTGGGCAGGGAGGGGACTGGGGGGCCTGCAGAGTTGGGGGTGCAGACAGGCGGCAGGAGGGGCGCAGGGGCCAGAGGCCCCGGGTGGGGAGTGCCGGGCTCTGCAGGGAGGCCTGGGGACCCAGGCGGAGGAGCGGGCCAACGCACCCTCCTCTCAGGCCTCCTCTCTCTGGGCCGCAGAGATCTGGGCTTTGCTCCCTCGCCGTGGAGCCTCTGCGCGAGCCGACGTGTGTGCCCAGAGGCCCCGAGCGGCTGTGCCGTCGGAGCCTGGTGGTGGGCGCCTGGTGGCTAGAGGGGGCCGCGCGCACGCCCGAGCTCACGGACCGGCCCCCCGAGCCCGCCCACTCATCTGCCCCCCGTGACCGGGTCACCTGCCTGCACGCCCACCGCTATCGCTGACCCCCAGTAAAAGCTCTCCTTAAGAATAAGAACGCTTTGTTACAAACCGGAGCACAGACGTGGGGCTTGGTGAATCATTACAAAGTGAGTGTGGGGTAACGGCTGCCAGGCAGCGCCAGGAGCCTCAGCACCCAGAGCTCGAGGGCCATCCCCGCAGCCCTGCCTTCTGCCTGGGAGCCGCCACGCCACTGTTCTGGAAACTTCTTCCCTGTGCGGTTCATCACTTTTCCTGGTGCAAGTTTTTCACATCCTTTATTCTGAGGGATCCTCCCCGGTCTCCCCAGATTTGCTGAGGAATCAGATCCTCTGACCTGTGACCTCAGGTCAGTCCAGTGGATCACACCCTCTTCTTCCCGGAGGGTCAAGGCTGTGGGACGGAGCCCAGGGGGCCGGTCAACACCCTGTCCGAGAAGGGACCCAGGCCAGGAAGCAGGGCCCTCGTCCTTGGACGGTCTCTGCCGTGGGCGCAGAGGGGTCCTGGTGGTCCGTGTGCGAGGGTTTGCCTTCCATGCACTCCTCGGGAAGGAGCCTGGGCTTGGAGCCAGCCAGACGGATAGCCCCACCCGTCCTGTCCGCACTGTCTCCACCACTTAATCCTCTCAGCCGCCTTGTCCTCGCCTGTGGTGAGCTGCATGCCTGCGACGTGGGACGCCCCACCGGTGGAGATGCCCTGCCCAGCGCTGTCCTTGGGAGCCCAGACTCCACCTTCGAGATGCTCTCTCCAGCCTCCCGGGAGGAAAGCCTGGGCCCTTGGGATTCTCGGGGCTCCCCGGGAGTGCTGGGGCCGCAGAGGGGCTGGGCTGAACGGGATGGGGTTGCTGGGGCTGAGCTGGAGGCCAGCCAGGGCCAGGGCCGGGGAGGGGCTCTGAGGCTGGGGGCTGCCAGGCCGCCCTTGGAAATGCTCCACGGGGCACTAACTGGTACAAGGCCCAGGGAACGACAGGGACGCCCAGCCTGGAGGGCTGCTCCTGCTGGTGGAGGCCTGCGAGCTGCCACCAGCCCCTGGAGCGGGGCCACGCCCAGGGCGGGAGCCACGGGCCCAGCCACCACCGGGCAGGTGCGGGGCCCCCGCGGGCCTGTTGTGAGGCCCTGTGGAGCTGAGCCTGGACACGTGCACGGCAGCTGTTCCCACGGTGGCTGCACGAGGAGGGCCACCCCCCGACCTCGCCAGGCAGCCACTCGCCCTCCAGGCTCCCGGGCGGCGCGCCCCGCCCCACGGGAATCGGGCTGCCCAGCTGTAGGGCCCCAGACGTGATGACCTAAGGCGTCGTCTCTGATTGGGCACGCACATGCGCTTTGCACGCGGGTGGGCGTCCAGAGCCCCGCCCGCGGGGAGGGGGCGGGCGTTCCCGGCTGGCTGCAGGTGGTGACGGGAGGGAGGCCCCCGGGCCTGCAGCTCTCGGCGCTGACCTCGCCCCTGCTCCCGTCCAGCCTTTCCTCCACGGAGCTCCCACCCGCCCCACCTGGGACGCACCCTCCTCTCAGGCCAGCCTACCTGGTGCGTCTCCTTGGCATCTTTCTCGGGGCACCGGTAGATAATCCGTCCTACTCTCAGCACCCGCTCACGGCCCCCCTGCCTGGGTGACCTCCTGGGGGGCGGGACCCACGTCCGCTGACTCTGCATACCAGGGCCCTGCCCCGGGCGTCGTCAGAGTTCAAGAAACGTTTGTTGAATGAACAAGGGGCCCGATATAGCTTGGGGGGGGGGGTTAGGATTGGGGCCGGGGGAGGGACAGGAGGAAGAGGGTCGTGATGGACTCGGGCGGCCCGTCCTTCATCCCAGGTTCCTGACGCGTTTGATGAGACGCGGGCGGAGAGGACAAATGCATGGACACCAGGGGGAAGGGGTGGGCTGGGAGGAACTGGGAGACTGGGACTGACACATTTGCATTATTGATACTGTGTATAAAATAGACAATTGATGGGAACGCACTGTAGAGCACAGGGAACTCTACCTAACGCACCGTGGTGACCTAAATGCGAGGGAAGTCCAAAAGGGAGGGGAAATCTGTATGTGTACGGCTGAGTCATCCTGTTGTGCAGTGGAGGCTAACACAGCCCTGCAAAGCAACCATACTCTAATAAAAATTAATTTTAAAAATACATTAAAAAAAAAGACCCGGGATGAACGTCAGAATTCCTGATAATTATCAGAAATTCCTGAAATCATGAATTAGTCTGTGTTTGTTCTATAACACTTTCTTTCCATGTCTCTGATATTGATTGGTTAAAACGAGTGAATCATTTTCCTATGATAGGAAAGTTTGGGGGCTTTTCTGTTTTATTTTTATTTTTTGTGGCCCTGCCGCATGGCTTGTGGGATCTTAGTTCCCCGACCAGGGATCATTCCAGGCCCTCAGCAGTGAAAGAGCCAGGGAATTCCCTTTCTGTTTTGAAAACATATAATAATAAATGCTATGATTTAGTTGATTTCTTTTATCGTTCTTAAAATGCTTGCGCCCTTTCTCAGACTCTGCATCGCTACGGATCTCTAAAAAGTTCCGTTTAATAAGGAATATTCAGTTTAGCCGCGCTTACAAGGGTCCACAGCCCACAGCAGACCCCCGAACATTCTCGGGGAGTGTTGGGGTGATGTGATGCTTGGTCGGCCAGCGAGGTTAACACCCGACCCTGACCGAGAACCAGAGGCCTCCCAAGTACACTACTTCTCAGCACGTCTGGCAGGATTTGAACAGAGCGCTGGGTGTGTGTGTGCTGACTGGTGTGGCTTTTATGTGCAGGAGTGACTCACCGCCCGCAGCGCCGGCCCGCTCGCCTCTTACACCGTGACAGCAGCTTGGAGCAGCGCCGCCCCATCTCTCCCACACGCCAGCCACAGCCCTGGTTCCCAGACGAGCCGCTCCACCGTCAGCACTTCCAGCTTCTGACTGGACACCAGGGGCTTCCCCAGCTGGCGGCGTCTTTGTGTTGATTAGTAAGTTCTAATTCTTGCAGAACAATTATAGTCCTTTTTCCTGTCGTGCCGGTTTCTCAACTGCTTTCTCTTGGGATTCAGAAATACGTATGTATTTCTTGAGAACTGCCTGGAAGGAAGTTCTTCAGGGAAACACGTCTCGATCCGGTTTAGCTACTAGCTGGCCAGGCTCAAGTTGATGAGCAGGTCGCCAGGACCAGCACCGTGTGGCCGGGCAGCTGGGGCACAGCCGAGTGGCCACAGGGGCTGGGGGCGGGCCCTTCACCTGGGTCCCTCCTGGCCCAGGGCTAACAGTTCTCCTCTCGGGTTAATCAAACAAGTGGGCACTGAGACGTCTCTTTGGCACGGGGAGAAAAGAGAGGTTCTATTTAGATTTAACTTTTTTTTTTTTTTTTTTTTGTGGTATGCGGGCCTCCCTCTGTTGTGGCCTCTCCCGTTGCGGAGCACAGGCTCCGGACGCGCAGGCTCAGCGGCCACGGCTCACGGGCCCAGCCGGTCTGCGGCATGTGGGATCCTCCCAGACCGGGGCGCGAACCCGGTTCCCCTGCATCGGCAGGCGGACGCGCAACCACTGCGCCACCAGGGAAGCCCTTAGATTTAACTTTTAAAAAAAATATCAAAAACGTAGGCTTTATTGATATTTCACATATAGATCGACTTAAAAAAAACAAATTTGGCTATTTATTAGCACGTTAATTCTTAATTTGGGGACAACACTTTAGCTTAGGTTTTGAAATTGTCAGCAGGGAACGCCTGTCCGCTCCAAGCTTGTTGGGGCTTCGCGCAGCGTAGATTTTACAGACACACGTCATGGTGCGCACACCCCTTTTATCCATCGGGGTGTCCGACCCTGGAGGTTTGACCACTGGCCAGACCAGGAGTGGCAGAACACTGCCCCCAGCCCCAGGAGGAGCCACGCCTGTCACCCGAGGGGCTTTGAGAGCGCAGGGCCTGCGGGGGGTGGGGGGGGATGCCTCCGGGTCCACCAGGGACCTCAGGCCCACAAGGCCCTGCCCGGCCTGGTACTGGGGCCTCGGCGCCCTGCAGGCTGCTTTAGGCCAGGACTCGCGTGGTGTCCCTGGCTTGGGGGCCACCAACCGGTCCTGCTGAGGCAGCGGGCTCAGGCAGGGCTGACAAAGAGAAAGAAAAGTGCTAAAGACCCAGCTTCCCACAGAAGCTGTGCAAAGTGGATGTGATTTCCCTGAGACACGCTCTCAGAGGCTCTGCTCTACAGGCGGCTCAGGGACGGGGACATCCCGGGGCTGGCCCTTCCTCTGGGCATACCTGAGCGCCCCTGCCCCTCCTGCTGTCCTGGCAGCCGGTCCGTCTGGAACCTTCCGGGGCCCACACTGTCCTCCTTGTTTTTGTTAAGGGCCTTCTTAGGAGAAAGTGCTTTTTGTTTGTTGAGACTTCCTCCCCTGGACACGCCTGCGTTTTAGAACAAAAGGACAGTGCTTGACCCAGGTGACCAGACCTGGGACAAGCCTGAGGCTTCACCCTCCTGCCGGCTCACGGGGCACCAGGGTGGCACCAGCTGACCTCTGTGCCCAGCAAGTCCTCCTGTGTCACCAAGGCTGGCGCTGTTCAAGCACCGTGAAAAGACGGCTGGTCAGAAGCAAAGGCAGCCAGTGTCCCCGGTCACAAAATGGGCAGAAACCCGAGACCCGCGCGGGACTTGGCCCCTGACAGACGAGCCGGGGGGATTAAGCGGTAAGTTGAAGTGAACTGTAGGTTTCTGTCAGGCGGTCACCTGGAGGGGCATTTGGGAGCCAGGCCCGCTGGGCGGTCAAGGCGGGTCCCCCGCACCGCCCGCTGGGCTCACTCAGACTCAGAGAGGAGGCCGTGGTGTCCCGGGTCGCAGGGCGGCCCTGGACGAAGCGGGGGAGCAGGCCTTGCTGCGGGCTCGTGTGCCGACCTCGGGAGCGGCCCCGAGCAGGGCGGGAATCCTGAGAAGCCCTTCCGCCCTGCCTGCGGCCCGCCTCGTCTCCCCACCTGCAGGTCTCTGCCTGGGAACCTGGCGCCCCGCTCTCTGGGAAGGAACTGCTCCTCTGGCTCCGGACCTGCCTGCGCCCTGAATGGTCCCTCTGTCTCGCCAGACGGCAGACTCAGCTCATTGGCACAAACGCGTAACCAGCAGCAGCCTCGGGCCTAGCAAGGCAGCCCCACCGGGGGGTTTCCTCCAGGGGCGCCCGGGGGGTGCTTCTCCCCCAAAGAAGGTGTGCGGGGGTGGCCGCCTGGGCCGGGGTAGGGAGGGCTCGGGGGCTGGAGCCCTCCTGCCTGTGGGCGGCGGCAGAGCCGCGTGGAGCCCGAGGGAGGGACGGGAGTCAGGCAGGACGTCGGGCAGGGCGTGTCGCCGGGCAGGGGCCAGAGAGGCACAGGCGAGTCCCCCGGCAGAACTAGCCTTTGAGTCCAGGGCGGCCTGAAAGGGCTTCTGTCCCCAGCGATCGCCCCATCTGCGGGCTCCATGCCTGCCACCCTCCCCGTCAGTCCTGTCGAGCAAGGCCTCAAAGGCTCCCAGTGAAAATGGCAACGTGTTCCCAGAACAAAGGTGGGTGAGCACCCAGGGCCCAGCCGGTTACCTGGGGTGCCTGTGGCCAGGAGGGCGTTGCCTGGGTGCCCCGGGGAAAGTTCGGGAGAAAGGCCAGACCTCCTGGCCTCCAAGCCTCCCATTGGGGGAGGGGCCCCCGCGGCACGTCCGCCCTGGGATGCGGATGCTGAGGGGAGCAGTGGGTGTAACTGCAAAGCCCTCAGAGCAGCTGAGCAACAGATAAGAGTCATTTGTTGTTTCATCATCCCTTGCAGTGCGCCTCACCCCTGTTTGGGGCCCAGGAGTGGGAATTCTGAGTTGAATTCTGCAGTGTCTGGGAGGGGGGCCCCTGACCCAGCACCGGGCGGGCTTACAGTGGGTAAAGGAGAAGGGGAGCCAGCAGGGCCCCACCTTGGGTCGCAAGAGCCACACGGGAAAGAGTCTAAACAATAATTCCCAAATTATTCAGCCTCAGCAAGGGAGGAAATCCTGACACCTGCTGCAACGTAGGTGAACGATGAGGATGAGATGCTCACGGAGAGAAGCCAGATGCAAAAGGAAAAATATTGTTTGGTTCCACTCATATGCGGTCCTAGAGTCGTCAGAAAGTAGATGGTGGCGGCACCAGGGGCTGGGGGAGGAGGATGGGGAGTCGTGTTTAATGGGGACAGAGTTTCAATTTGGGAAGGTGAGAAAATTCTGGAAATTCTGGAGATGATGACGGTTGCACAACAATGTGAATACGCTTAATGCTCCTGAGCTGTGCACTTAAAACTGGTTACAGTGGTAAATTTTGTAGAGTATTTTACCGCAGTAAGAAAAAGAAGAAAAGAAAAAATCCAAAAGTAAAGATAAAAAACATATCTGCAGGCAAGGGCAGATGAGAACAAACATGGGGGTCGGAAGTAGGGGGGCAGGAAATGGCACTTTGGAGAGCCTGCCGTGAGCAGGTCTGGGCCCCATGCCAGCCTGCCTTCCAGGAGGGGCAGTGGTTCTCCCATGGCAGGTGCTGGCTGGGCTGCCTGAGGTCACTGGCCCTGATAGATAAGGGAAAGGATCTTACTAGATTTCCAACTTATTATAAAGGGTGCAGTCAGATGCAGGCACCCCCAGGCCAGGTGCGGGCACAGGGCTCGGAGCTTCCCTGCCACCCGGATGCACTGTCCCCAGCCTTCACCTGCTCGCCAACCGGACACCGGAGCCCAGTCCTTTGGGGGTTTTTATGGAGGCTTCATCGCACAGGCATGACTGGCTCGATCCTTGGCCATTGGTGATGGATTTGCACTCCGGCCTTTCCCCCTGTCCATGCGGGGCGTGGGGTGTGTGGGATGGAAATTTCCACCCTCCACACTCACAGAGCTGGTTCTCCGGGCAGCCAGCCCCCACCCTTGGGTGGGATTCAAAAGTTACCTTCCCTGAAGCGTTTTCCAGAAATTCTGAGGGTTTGGGGAGCTGTGGGCGTATAGGGATGGCCTGTCTACTCATTCAGCCCGTGTCCCTGGAGAGTCACCCAAGGGCTACGGGATCTGCGGTTCGTTTCTTTTTACTGCTGGGCCGTGTCCATGGTTAGTGTAATGGTCACCAGCTGAAAGGAGCTGGGCTGATCCCTTTTTGCTGCATGTATTTCTGATGAGTCAGGGTGCTGTGAGCATTTGTGTACAGGTTTCCCTGTGAACAGTTAGCCCTGCTCTCAAACAAGTGCCAGGGGAGCAGTGGCTGTACAGGGAAACCTGTACACAAATGCTCACAGCACCTTGACTCATCAGAAATACATGCAGCAAAGTGACTTTGTAATTCACTGAACGCATCAATACTTGATGAGCATTTATTTGTTAGAGAGATAGGAAATGACTCAATGATAGGCTCTTACAAATATTTGGTGCCATGTCAGCTGCTCCTGCTGCATCGGACCTGCCGTTCTTGGCTTCCTCTGTTTTGCTGCCTGGTTTGGCCATCGTGTGGATGGACCCCCTGACCCTGACAGAGGCAGGTGCTGGCTGGTGACGCATCGAGAGCTGCTTAGGACAGGACACGGACAACACTGAGTGGGAAGGAGGAAAACCACGCAGGATCTCCCTGGTAGAGTCCTCAGCAGAACAACTAGAATTTCACTCATTCATTCTTTCGACAAGCATCACTTTGAGCTCCCTAAGTGCAGGCCCCCGAGCTCCACCTGCAGAGAATGAGAGCTTGGCTGCATCCAGAGGATGAGCTACACCCGAGCTCCCTGGCTCCCCAGAAAAGGACCAACCGATATAGGGGGACCCTGACACGTCAGGCTGCGTCTCTGTCACTCGAGTTACCTCCACTGGGTGCTTCTCTGATTGCATTTGCTCAGTGTCACCCTTGTGGATCCTTCAGAAACTAAAACTCCACTATTGGGACTTCCCTGGTGGCACAGTGGTTGAGAATCTGCCTGCCAAGGCAGGGGACACAGGTTCAAGCCCTGGTCTGGGAGGATCCCTCATGCCGTGGAGCAACTGAGTCCGTGCGCCACAACTACTGAGCCCGCGTGCCGCAACTACTGAAGCCCACGCGCCTAGAGCCTGTGCTCTGCAACAAGAGAAGCCACCGCAATGAGAAGCCTGCGCACCGCAACGAAGAGCAGCCCCCGCTCGCAGCAATTAGAGAGAAAGCCCGCGCATCAACAAAGACCCAACGCAGCCAAAACTAACTAACTAACTTAATAAATTTGAAAAAATAAAATAAAAGAAAACTCCACAATCCAGGGGACTTCCCCGGCTGTCCAGTGGTTAGGGCTCCACACTTCCACTGCATGGGGCATGGGTTCAATCCCTGGGTGGGGAACTAAGATCCCAAGCCCCCCCCGCCAAAAAAAACCCTCCACCATCCTGCTTCCGGTCATGGGGACAGTGGCTACAGCCCTGGGACTAAATGCAATCAGACAGTTTTTGCATGGCCCTGGAGCCAGGAACAGTTTTTATACTTTTTATAAAGGGTTGCAGTAAACAAGCAAGGAAGAATAGACAAACAGAGACCACGTGTGGGCCCAGAAGGTCTAAGATACCATGTGGCCCTTCACTGAATGTTCTCAGTCAGGCCCTGCCTCCTGCTCGTAGGGGACAGCTATAGAGTCACTCGGACGTGGAGATAAGCGTGTTCTCTTAGAGTTAAACTTGTAGATTAACAAAGGATGGGGCTTCCCTAGTGGTGCAGTGGTTAAGAATCCACCTGCCAATGCAGGGGACACAGGTTCGTAGACCTGGTCTGGGAAGATCCCACATGCCGCGGATCCCACAGCAACTAAGCCCGTGCGCCACAACTACTGAGCCTGCACTCTAGAGCCCACGAGCCACAACTACTGAAGCCTGCGTGCCTAAAGCCTGTGCTCCACAACAAGAGAAGCCACCGCGATGAGAAGCCCACGCACCGCAATGCAGGGTGGCCCCCGCTCGCTGCAACTAGAGAAAGCCTGCGCGCAGCAACAAAAGACCCAATGCAGCCAAAAATAAATAAATAAATAAAATTTTTTTAAAAACCAAAGGATGGATACAGTGAAAGGGGTGGTCTGTCACTACCTGATGTTGGAAACACCCACATCCAGTAAAGTTAGACTATAACAGAGAGATGTGTGTCTGAAGAAAAATATTTAACAGGTTTGGGTGTTGTATTAGGGGGTTAGCAAAACCATATGAAAAACAATGAGAAATCCAACCACTAAGTGATTCAGGTCACTGTTCATTTAAAAACAACAGAGCTATATATGCTGGAGTAGAATACAAGTCTATGTGAACTCAGTGGACGACAAAAGATCTTAAAGCGCTTATGCTTTTTGCTGATAGCGGCGGGGCTAGGGCTGCCGTAACAAAGGACCACACGCCAGGCCGCATAAACAACAGAGGTTGGTTGTCTCACGGTTCTGGAGGCCAGAGCCCCCGATGATCCAGGTGTCAGCAGGGCTGGTTCCAATTGAGGCTTGAAGGGAGACTCCGTCCTTCTCACCCTGGCCTGTGTACGGCCGTCTTCTCCCTGTGTCCTCACGTCACCCTCCCTTGGTTTGTGTCTCCATGTTCAAATTTCCCCTTTGTATGAGGACACCAGCCATGTTGGGTTAGGGTCACCCCCTTGACCTAAGCACCCTGATGACTCATGTGCACCTGATCACCCTGTGAAGACCTGTCTCCAAATACAGGCCCCTGCAAGGCGCTGGGGTTAGGGCTCCAGCATGTGACACAGTCTGGGGGCACAGTCCAGCCCCTGACACACAGCCTCAGCGGAAACGTTCAGGAGTCTTTGCCTTTGAAGAAAAGTGGGATATCTTCGAGGCGGCCGGGAAAGGGGAAGTCAGCGCAAGCAAGCTCAGTCGATGCTGATCCGGCCTTGTCCGAGGAGGTGGTGTTGCCCGGTCCCCTGGAGAAGGAGGTGGGCTCCGTTTGGGGGCAGGGATACCGCACCAGCCTCTCCACAGCCCCGAGGGAAAACTGCTGTTCTGGAAACCAAACAAACTCAAGAACAACAACCAGCAAGACCACACGCTTCTGTTTGCCTGGGGCTGTGCTCACCCAGCAACAGTCGGTAGTGACAAAGGTGGGTTCTGGGAAGCCTGATACCCGGAAGTGGTCACGCTCTGATCCCGGAGAGGGTTCTCGCCGCTCTGATTACAGGTGGGCGAACGTCCTGAGTGGTTTTCCGTATTCGTCGGCTTGTGGGTCTTTGTTTCCTCGTGTTGACTTTGATTTTTATTTCCAGTTTTGAATCTATTTCCTATAATACAGAAATGCGTGTTCATTATGGGAATTCCTGGGCGGTCCAGTGGTTAGGACTCGGCGCTTTCATTGCAGTGGCCTGTGTTCAACCCCTGGTCGGGGAACTAAGATCCCATAAACCACCCAGTGTGGCCAAAAAAAAAAAAAAAAAAAGATTACTGCTAATTCCCAAAACCATACATCTCAAGTTAAAGATTTTAGTGCTTTTCTATGTGTGGAAGATGCAAGAGTCTGGGCGTCCTACAGTTTAACTCAAACCTGGCCCCCACCCCACAGATGCCAACCTCGAGCCCAGGCTGTCACCTGTGCCTCTGACCAACCAGCTGTACATCAGAGGGTCCCAAGACCCCCTCCTCCAGTTCAGTAGTTTGCTAGAGCAGCTCACAGAATGCTGGAAAACAGTTGACTTGCTAGATTTCCTGTTTCCCCTAAAGGATACAAGCCAGGAACAGCCAGATGGAAGAGATGCACAGGCCAGGTTTGGGGAAGGGGCACTGAACTTCCCCACCCTCTCGGGGTGCCCCACCCTCCTAGAGCCTCCATGCATTCACCGACCCGGAAGCTCTCGGAGGCCCTTCAGTTAGCATTGTGTGTGTGGAGGCTTCACTATATATATTAAATGACTGGCCACTAGCGATGAGCTCACCCTCCAGCCCCTTTCCACTCCCCAGAGGTCAGGAGGGTGGGGCTGAAAGTTCCAACCCCCTGATTACTTGGTTGGTTCCCTGGCCGTCCTTGGGGAGTTTCTAGAAGTCACCTCATTCACATAAGCCCAGGTGTGGTTGAAAGGGGTCTGTTATGAATATCAAAAGACACCCTTATCCTCTTATCACGTAGGAAATTCCAAGGGTCTCAGGAGGTCTGTGCCAGAAGTGGAGGAGGACCACGTGTGTATTTATTATAAATCACAGAATCCCAGCTGTCCTTAGCAGGCCCTGTGCAGATGCACAGACACACAGACGGAAGAAGCCATAAGAAGGATGGCCAGCAGCCACCAGAAGCTGGAAGGGAGGCGTGGACAGGCTCCCCCAGAGCCTGCAGAAGGAAGCAACCTTGATTCCGGACTTCTGGCCTCCAGGACTGCGTGAGGATACAGGTCTGTTGGTTTAGGCCTCCCGGCTTGTGGTAGTTTGTTACAGCAGCCCCTAGGAAACTGATAGGATGTCCACAATGTGGGATTGAATGGCAGAGCATGTAGGGGCCGTCACAGGGTGGCAGGTCATTTGTGTCAAACTGTGAAGGCATCCAGAACATACATAGCACTGTTGGCTTTACCTGAGTTCCCCTCCTCTTCCTAAAAGCAGAGCCTCCCAAAAGAATTCACCTGTCATAAATCCCCTCCCCAGAGTTTTGCCACCAGGGAAGATGGACTCGCAGCAGCAGAGAGCAGTCAGAAGGCAGGGCGCTAGGGTTAGGGCTCGATTATCGCCCAACAAGTCGATTATTTTCCCGCAAAGGCCTTTGCCCCTCCCCTTCCGCGGTAAGATAGTAAATAAGGCCCAGATTCGATCTCCTTAAGTCTCATTATTCTGCGAACTCTCCTGCAGGTACTTAGACAAATGAAAACCTCTCTTTTCTCTTGCTAATTTGTCTTTTGTCTCTTTAATTCACAAGAGTCCGATGGCAGAATCTAAGAGGGGAGAGGAAACGTTTTTCTTCCTTGACAGGAAGTATTTGTCTTGTCAGCACGGAGGGAGCAGAGGACGGATGTTCCTCAAAATGCTGAGGTAGTTTTGTTTGGTATAAGGAGTGATAAGCTGGTAACTGGCTTCTTCTTTGCTCCCCTCTTTGTATGCTTGGGTATTGTTTGGATTTTAAAGATTAACTGCCCGAAGTGAAGGGACACTAGTTCTTCGCCTGAGGTCTCTGCAGGTGTTTCAGTGCAGGGTCTGGAGTCGGGACCTGCAGAGGCGAAGGGCTGGGTTAGGAGAGTCAGACCGAGCGGCTCAGCGACCTTATGTGTTTCTTGACCTGCTGTAAGGTGTGTATTCCTTTTCGGTCGCCCCGCGCGGCTTGCGGGATCTTAGTTCCGGACTACGGATTGAACCCGCGCCCTCAGCAGAGGAAGCACAGCGTCCTAACCTCCGGACTGCCAGGGACTTCCCAAGTGTGTATTATTTAAAGTTTTTGTTTTGCATTTTTGAATCACGCTTAGATTTTAGTCACTTTATTAGATGGAACCAAACGGAATTGCCAACCTTTGGCAGGTTTTGATCTATAAAACGGCAAATTTATTTCACGGATTTTGACCAACATTTGACAGCTTTTGACCTAATAGCAATTTCACACGGTTTAACCTGGCTCACTTGTCTGAAAATCTCCAGTCTGCGTTTATGTCAGGTGGTGGGCCCCGCGTGTGAAGTGGGGGAGACGACGGGACAGGAAAGGTACCCACTACGGTGCTGGCTGTCCCAGTGGAAAGGTTCCCTGACCTTGCACCTGGGCGGGACTGAACAGATTTAAGACCAGAAAACCGAGAAATCGACGCACTTGTGCTTCATGGTCTGGCTAAAATTCCTTTTGCCTCCGCCATCCGATACACACAGGAAACTCTCAGAGCTCAGTCCCGGCCCTTGAGCAGGGACGGGGCGCCAGCCGTGGGTCAGGGGTGTAAATCTCCTTGGCTTAGGGCAGATGTTAAGACCTTCACCGGGAGGTTTGTCACCCCTGGACCCAACCGTCCAGAACAGAGACTGGCTCCCTGACCTTCTGTCTTCCTTTCCAGGGCTGCTGTCACAGAGGCCCACAGCCAGGGTGGCCTGAGCCACAGAAATGCATATTTCCCCACAGTTTGGGGGCCGGAAGTCTGAGCCCAGGGCGCTTGCTGGGCCGCACTCCCTCTGAGCTTCCGGGTAGAACCCTTCCAGCCTGGGGGTCGCTGACCGTCCTGGGCGCTTCTCAGCTCTGGCCGCACCCCTCCTGTCTCTGCCTCTGTTGTCACCTGTGTGTCTGCGTCTCTTCCAGTCACTGGGCTGGACCCGTCCTTCTCCACGATGACCTCATCTTAACCAACAATCAGTCGTCGGTGGCGCATTTGTCTTCCAATGAGGTCACATTCGGAGGTTCTAGGGGTTAGGACTTCCACGTGTCTTTTTTTTTTTTAATTAATTAATTATTTTATTTATTTATTTTTGGCTGCGTTGGGTCTTCGTTGCTATGCGCGGGCTTCCTCTAGTTGCAGCGAGCAGGGGCCACTCTTCGTCGTGGTGAGCGGACTTCTCATTGCGGTGGCTTCTCTTGTTGCGGAGGGCTAATCATTTATGCCTTTTTTTTTTATTTATTTTTGGCTGCGTTGGGTCTTCGTTGCTATGCGCGGGCTTCCTCTAGTTGCAGCGAGCAGGGGCCACTCTTCGTCGTGGTGAGCGGACTTCTCATTGCGGTGGCTTCTCTTGTTGCGGAGCACGGGCCCTAGGCGCGTGGGCTTCAGTAGTTGTGGCACGTGGGCTCAGTAGTTGTGGCGCACAGGCTTAGCTGCTCCACGGCATGTGGGATCTTCCCGCACCAGGGCTCGAACCCGTGTCCCCTGCACTGGCAGGCGGATTCTTAACCACTGCACCAACAGGGAAGTCCCCCCATGTGTCTTTTTGAGGACACGATATGGTCACGGCACCCCCTGAGGGAGCTCTCTGAAGCTGTTTCCCTGCCATGGACAGCTGCTTTCCTGCTCCGGGTGGCCTGGGCTTAAGTGGACAGGAGTGCCACTTGGCCACACGCTCATCTCGGTCAGGGACATCCGCTCCCCGTGTTCCGGAATGTCGCTGATGGTCCTAGAAACCAGTCACGTCCTTCCTCCTGCCGCTGGCCCCTCCCGCTGGAGCCCCCATCTCCATGAGACAACCCCTCGGTGTCCGGCGCCCTGTAACCGCCTGCTGTGCTCTGTGTGTCCCCTCGGGGAGCAACGTGCCCTCACCCTTTGATGCCAGAGGACAGGACCCTCAGAGGATTGGTCTCTGAGCCCAGGCTGCCCAGCGTGTGTGTGGGGGGTCCCGGGGGGGTCCCTCCCCATCCTGGTCTATCCCTTCAGCCTCCTGCCCAGGAGGCCTTCCTGCCTCTCCTCCTTTGTCAGTATCTAAACGGGGAGGAGGGCTTGGGTCAGGTGGGCCGTCCAGGCCCAAGGCTTTCGCTGCCCTCCACGCTGACGATTCCGTTCTCAGGTCCATCTCCAGATCCAAACATATAGTTGCCAACCTGACATTTTCCCCTGATGGGTAAGACTTTCTCAGAAGCTCTTTCTCTGGCCTTTCAAAGGTTTCTAAATCTTTCAAGGGCCGGTGAGCCCCTCGCAGCCTCACGGCTGTGGGGCAACTCCTCAAGGGCCTGGGAGCCCCTCTTGGAAAGGGAGCCACCGGGAAGGGAGCGCGCGGCTCAGGGAGGCCGGGGAGGAGCTGGGCTGCCTTGAGCCGTCTCTGACTCCGAACTGCAGAGCCTGCCCGAGCGAGGGCTGGGTCCCTGCGGCCCCCGAAGGGCCGCTCTGTCTTCACAGCCTCTCTTGTGTGTCCGACGCACATCCCCTTCTGAGCTGATGCTTGTTCACCTGTCAGGTTAACTTCCTGGGTTGGCAGGAGGGTGTTTTCAGTCCTTTCCCCCAGCACTTGTCACCGGTGCCGGCCGCCCTGGGGGGGTTGCGTCTCTCTGCCATTTCTGCGCTTGATGGGGCCTTGCCTTGGGGTTCTGAGCTACTTCGTGCTGTGTTCATCGGACCGAGTCAGCTGAGCGCAACGCAGACTCAGGTACTGGTGCAGCCCACGGCCAGCGGGCGGCCGGAGGGAGCCGTCCAGGCCCTGCTCGCGGAGTCTCGGGCATCTTAAAGAAAGTGCTGCCCGTCTGCCGTGTTACCCTGCACCTTGCCCCACCGGCCTCAGCCGAGCTGGGGTGCGGTCTTCATCCTAAATGGCCAAGAACCTGGAACTCGGGGTTTAATTCTACGGAACAGAGGGGAAAAAGTGTCACTGGGGCACTGCACTTTCGAACAAATCCACTTGGAGACGATTATCTTCTAACCCAGCTGGGCTGAGTTCTCCATCCCAGACCCCTGGGTTCCCTAAGCACCAGGAATCCCCCCGGTCAGGGCAGTGGGGGGGCCCACCAGCTGATGCAGGCGGAGAGGAGGATCTCAGCTCTTCCCAAGGTCCCTGGCACGCCGGCCCCGCAGAGGCTGCTCCAGACACAGCGGCAGCTCTTCGGCTCTGGAGGTGCTTAAATGCTGTCCAGTTGGTTTTTGTTTCTCGGACTCTGTCGTCCTGACCCACAACCCCTGCTAATACCGTATTTGCCAAGTGAAGGGAGGCCTAGGAAGACGAGGGGCACGGCTGCCGCCAGAACGGCTGAGAGCCACGTGCGTTGTAGGCAGAAAGGAAAGGAATGTGGACCGAGTCTAGCGGGCGGCTGGGGGTCAGGAGGGCCGGGGACGGACGCACTGGGCTTTCTCGCCTGTCAGGTCAGGTAATTGTGACGTCAGTCTGTCACCTGATGCAGAGGGAAGGGCGGCCTTGTTACAGTTTCCTTCTCTGGCCAGAGAGCCACCTGGCCCCTGGCAAGATCACAATGAGGGCAGTACGATGAACCCCATGATGGTCGTGACTTTCCAACCCTGCCACTATTTTTACTCTGAAGATAAGAAAGTCGCAGGTTCAGACAAACGAGAGCTCTCCTATTTTCACCCTGAGCGTATGGCTGTCCTATGTTGCCATTCTTATCTGTTCCAGTGTGTGAGGTTTTCCGATGTCACCTCGGTGACGGCCACGGGTCCCGTCTTTCCAGAACGGCTCTGCGAGCTGGACAGTGTCCAGTGAGGAAGCCAGGTGGATGTGGGCTTCGCCAGCCCTTCCCTCTTTCTAGAAAACACAGGCCTGTCAGTGGCTAACGATGGCGACACTCCGCAGGTGCACAAGATGTCATCGAGCTGGGGATGTGCCCTCACCCACGTTGGGGTCCCTTCGGTGGGCTTCTGGGGCCCAGCTGTCCAAGCGCTGGGGGGGCTCCTGCGACTCCAGCCAGAGAAGCTTGGTTTCTAAACATCTTTGAGCTGCTGGAGGCTGACCGTCTGCTTGCGTCCTCCCCTCGCCCCCCCACTCTCTCTTCCAGGAGAGTGACACTGTGCAGGCGAGCCAGCTGGCGACCCGACAGTCCCCTGAGTCCCCTGGAGGATGAACCGGAGACAGGACGAGGGAGAGAACACAGAAACGAACCAGCCCTGGACACAGGCCCTAGGGAAGTCTGTGTGGCTGGGCTCTCCCGTCTGTGCCCACGCAGGGGACTGGCTGGCACCGGCCAGGGTCGCAGGGGCCCCCAACCAGCCCCTGCATTCCCCATGGGGGCCTGGCATTGTGAGCCTGACCCCCTAAGGGCCGGCGTGACTATGGGCCTCAAACCCGCTGCCCCGGGGCCTTCCCCACCCGGTCGGCAGGCTGCCCGTCAGCTGCCCCTTGCTGACCTGCTGTCTGGGCACCACTGCACACCCCCTCCCACCTGGGTTGCTCTCTTGGGCCCCAGGCTGGCTGTCAGCATCTCTCAGGCTGGGATGTGCCCCCTGAGCCTGTGGTTCATTTGTACAACAACCTCCAGCCTCTGGGTCCGGGAAGGTGTTCAGCACTCATTCACCCACTTAGTCCATAAATGTTCGCTGAGACCTACTACGTGCTTCAGACCACGGAAGGCACTGGGGATTGGACACGGCCCGTGGGTGCTGGCTGGAGGGGCAGCCAGCACTGGGAGGGTCCAGGCACAGCGATGCCGATGGAGGTCCCCAAGGAAGGAGAAGCCGGGAGGGCTGACTTCGCAAAGGGGCTGATTTGCAGGGTCCCGGGTGCAGGAGACCCAGGTGCTGGGTAGCAGCTGCACAGTCACCTCCCATCCAGCCCAGAGGACACGGGGAGAGAGAGGGAACAGGCCTTCTGTCCTACCCGAGCCGACCCGAGGTGACCCCCACGTGGGCACCAGCACCAGAATGCCCTCTTCCCCTCCATGCGTGCCCACCCCGCCCCCCGCGGGCCCTGCCTGCACAGACGGGGGTTCATCTTCCTCCTCGATGTAAAGACAAAGTGAAAGGCGTTTTGGAGACAGCTGGCGATGTTTAAAAATGGCTTCTGTTGGGGGGAAAATCTTTCCCTTCTTTTCTAGGTTCATTGGCTGGTCTAATAATTAAACTGACATAAAACAGATTAACAAGAATTAACAGATTAACAGATTTCATCCATGCGGGAGTCCCACAAAAATAAGAGACTCCGAGGCGGTCAGGCAGCTGAGGCGTCTACACCCTCCTAAGCGAAGGAGAAGGGGCAGGAGTCCGGCTTCAAAGAGCAGGAAGATGAGTCACAGGAAGGGGAGGGGAGCAGGTGGTTGGTGAAGAGGTGTCTGCCCTGCTGTGCAGATGAGCCTTTCTGATAGGAAAAGTTATCTCGGGTAGGAGTGCTTTTCCTGGGCTGGGCCCCATCTAAATTCTTGTAGGCAGTTAAGGGAGTGGTAACAAGTTTTTCCTGCCTCTGCTGGATCTTAATTGCCCTTGGCTCAAACAATCCACATGCAAAGTGGCACATTTTGGGGTGGCTTATTCTGGCCCCCCTCAATTCCATATTAGATTATATTCTTGAATACATGTTTCTTTTCTTACAAGTGATGACAGTATTGAGGTTACAGAGAAAACTTTCCTTATGAGGTCATACATGCTAAAATATCTAGGGGCAAAATGTCAGGGTGTCTGTAACCTGCTTTCAAATGGTTCATCAAAAACTGAAAAAGGAAAGAGAGACCAAGCTATGGGGAAACAGCAGCAACCGGTGAATGGAGGTGAAATGTCTATGTGTTCATTTGACTCGTTTTTCAATTTTCCTGTAGGTCTGAAAGATTAAATAAGAACTCAGGACGGTGGGGAAGGGTCTGTGTTGAAGGGACAGTCCATTAGAGCACGGGGGAGGGTGCCCGGGGCCTGCCCCGGTTTGCTTGCCTGAACCTTGGGGGACCCAGGAGACTTGGCTCTGTTTCGGGGGCTCCGTTTGCTGGGTGGCCGCATATGGGGGAAGCAGAAGCTCTGTCCTGTGGCCATAGATTCCATTCAACCCCGGACAGCCCTGTTCTGGGTTCAGCTGGGCTTCAAAATAATAGGGGGAGTGAGGGGAATATGCTAGCTTGCTGGAAACCGCTGTCATTCCGCAGGGGATTTTGCTGGAGAGGTCGTGCGTTGGAGAAGCTTTCAAGAGCAACAGAGGATCTGGGCTAGTTTCAGTTACAGAATCTGCGTGTTCTTTCACTCTGTTTTGCCTTCTCAGAGTTTAAGAAGGACCATGACTGAGGCAGCAGTTTTCTGAGACCAGCAGATTTCACTTTTGTTCTTCTGCTTGGCCGGGTGTTCTCAGTTACGGCAGCTGGTCTGAGCTCTGAGGTGAAGGGGCAGAGCTGCTGTCCATTATCCCACTCCTTTGGGGCGACCTTCTGTTGGAGGAGGCCTCGCCTCCAGGAACCCACTCCCTTCTTTCCAGCCCTCGGGACCCGGAGACTGCCTGGGGCAGCCCTCTCCTGTGCCTCTGAGCCTCGGTTTTCTCGTCTGCAAATCCGAGGGACCCGGTCCCGGGTGGAGCAGTGCTGTGACAGAGGAAAGTGGAAGGGGCTGGCCAGGGACTTTGTACGCTTTTAGCACTTTCATTAAAACCCCAGGGACTTAGCACTCTGCACTTCCAAGGCAGGGGACGTGCGTGTGATCCCTCGCCTGGGAACTGAGATCCCACATGCTGCGCAGCACGGCCGAAAGGGAAAAAGAGAGAGAGAGGGGACATTTATCAGATGAATTAAGATGAAAACAAAGCACAAATTAGCATATTAACCCCCCAGCTGCCTAAATTGTATGCATTCTGCGAGTAAACTTTCCTCTGGGAGTTATTTCCAAAGAGGGGGCGCAACACGTCCAGCGGGCAGGGCCAGGAGCGCGTCCTTGGTGACGGGAGCGGTCCTTGAGCTTTTACCCAGGGGCTCAGCCCAAAACTGAGATTCTCCACCGACGACAGAGGCCGCTTGCTCGAAGCTGTAGGAGAAAATGAACTGCGTGCACGTCTGATCGCTTGGCTGGGTCTGCTGGTCCTTGGCTCTGCATTTCTTGCCACACATGGGAAATAATAAATGTTCGCTAAGTGTTGGGTAAATAAAGAAACGGATACGTGACTGAAAGGAAGAGAACCCGGCTGGCTGCGCCCTGGGCTGTGGGACCCCCCACCGGTCCTGCCGCCCCACAGGCTTCTGAGTCACCCAGGTGCCCGGTTCTCCTCCCGAGAAACCTTTGTCGCTTGCACCTCCCCCCACACACCCTGACGATATTAGTTGACAGTCAGAGCGCTTCCAGAAGAGGGAGTCTCGTTACCCTGCAGGAGCTCGGCCCCGTTGGGAAGCTCTGGTGGCTTTTGTTTCAGGCTCACCGCCTCCTGCCCCAGTCCTGGCCAGCGCTGTCCGGGGGCCGGGCAGGGATGGGCGGGCTGCCGACAGTGGCAGCTCCGGAGCGAGGGCTGAAGTCCAGCGAGAGGGACAGAGGATGGGTCCAAGCCTAGGACAAAGCCGTGTGACTGCCTCCCGTCTGCCTGAAAGATCACACGTCAGACTTCTTTCCCTCCCATCTTTTATTGTGGTAAAATACACGTAACATAAACTTTGTCATGTTAACCATTTCTAAGTGTACAGTTCAGGAGCGGTAAATACATTCACCACCATCATCTCCATAACTCACCTTGTAAAATGGAAACTCTGTCCCCATTAAACACTCACTCCCCCTCCTCCTGCCCCAGCCCCCGGCCCCCACCATCTACTTTCCGTCTATGAATTTGGCGACCCCCGGGACCTCATATAAGTGAATCATATCGTGTTTGTCTTTTGGGAACTGGCTCATTTCCCTGAGCACAGTGTCCTCAAGGCCCATCCCTGTTGCAGCAGGTGACAGACTGTCCTTCCTTTTGAAGGCTGAATCATATTCCACTGTGTGGATGGACCACATTTTGTTTATCCATTCATCTATCGATGGATACTGGGTTGCTTCCACCTCTGGGCTAGTGTGAATAATGCTGCACGAACATGGTGTACAAATATCTCCTTGAGACCCTGCTTTCCAGTCTTTTTTTTTTTTTAATTTATTTTTATATAGTGGGTTCTTATTAGTTACCTATTTTATACATATTAGTGTATACATGTCACTCCCAATCTCCCAGTTCATCCCCCCCCCCCTCTCCCC
>NC_041218.1:1307242-1319127 GCF_002837175.3 Physeter macrocephalus | reverse complement strand
ATACGTTTGTTCTCTACATCTGTGTCTCTATTTCTGCCTTGCAAACCGGTTCATCTGTACCATTTTTCTAGGTTCCACATATATGTGTTAATATATGATATTCGTTTTTCTCTTTCTGACTTACTTCACTCTGTATGACAGTCTCTAGGTCCATCCACGTCTCTACAAATGACCCAATTTCGTTCCTTTTTATAGCTGAGTAATATTCCATTGTATATATGTACCACACCTTCTTTATCCATTCGTCTGTTGATGGGCATTTAGGTTGCTTTTGTGACCTGGCTAGTATAAATAGTGCTGCAATGGACATTGTGGTACATGACTCTTTTTGAATGATGGTTTTCTCCGGGTATATGCCCAGGAGTGGGATTGCGGGGTCATATGGTAATTCTATTTTTAGTTTTTTAAGGAACCTCCATGCTGTTCTCCATAGTGGCTGTATCAATTTACATTCCCACCAACAGTGCAGGAGGGTTCCCTTTTCTCCACACCCTCTCCAGCATTTGTTGTTTGTAGATTTTCTGTTGATGCCCATTCTAACCGGTGTGTGCTTTCCATTCTTTTGTGTATATACCCACAAGTTAGAGTTGCTGGATCACATGGTAGTTCTGTTTTTAATTTTTTGAGGACCTAGAATACCATTTTCCCCAGTGGCTACTTAGCCATCCCAAAGGGTGTGAGGTGGTAAACAGTGAACAGGGGATTTTTGTCCCAGAGCTGGACTCCTCTCACTCTGGCGTGTCTTTTCACTTTCATAACTGTGTTTTTTGAAAAACAAAAGATTTTACTTTTAATGAATCCAATTTATCAATTTTTTTCTTTTATGGCAAATGCTTTTTGTGTCGTACAAATAATCTCTGCCTATGAAAGTCTCAAAGATTTTCACCTGTGTTTTCTTCTAGAAGTTTTGTAGTTTTAGATTGACATTTGGGTCTGTGACATCTTTTGGGTTCATTTTTGTGTTTGGTGTGAGATAAGTTTTGGTTGTTTTCAGTGCCTATCCAGTTGTTACAGTGTTTGTTAAAAGTCTCTCCTCTGCCTATTGAGTTATCCCAGCACCTTTGTAGAAAATAAATTGACCACATATCACATCACTCTTTCAAATTCACATAATTCAAGTGGCCTTAAATTGTGGTTACTCAAAATGGAGAAATCCATTTGCAAACTACAAACACAGAAGGAGCTCATTTATATATAAGGTATGATTTATCTGTAAAGCATACCCTTCAGGGCTTGAGGAAGGGGAGTGCGTTCCTACAGTGGATCACGGAGCCTACTGTGCGTTAGCTCAGCAGTTTACAAATAGTGACAGTTCTGAAATTGTAAGTAGTGGCGGGGGGTGGGGGGTGAGCCTGACTGTTCCTGCAGCTCCAGCTGCATATATCTCACCTCAGCTCTCCAGGACCACACGCCCTGCCCCAGAACTCCGGGATTCGCTAACCGGTGGCTATTTATTGAGCACCTGCCAAGAATGTCACTGGAGCTGCAAACGACATGCGGGTCAGTTGCTTAGCACGATGAACTAAATAACAAACCACTTATGGATATTTTGTCACTTAAATTACTCTAATGCATCATTTCTGACTGCCATGGCACTGGTCAGCCAGATAGGGATGAAAGAAAAGCCATTGGTTTTTTTTTAAATCTTTTTTAAAAAATTTGAAGTATAGCTGATTTACAATGTTTCAGGTGTACAGAAAAGTGATTCAGTTATACATATATATATGCATATATATAGTTTTCAGATTCTTTTCCATTATAGGCTATTACAAGATATTGACTATAGGGACTTCCCTGGCGGCCCAGTGGTTAAGCCTTCGCCTTCCAATGCAGGGGGTGTGGGTTCGATCCCTGGTTGGGGAGCTAAGATCCCACATGCCTCGCGGCCAAAAAACCAAAACATAAAACAGAAGCAATATTGTAGCATATTCAATAAAGACTTAAAAAAAAAAGATACTGAGTATAGTTCCCTGTGCTATATAGTAGGTCCTTGTTGTTTACCTATTTTATATACAGTAGTGTTTATCTGTTAATCCCGAATTCCTAATTTATCTCCCCCTTTCCCCTTTGGTAACCATAAGTTTGTTTTCTATGTCTGTGAGTCTGTTTCCGCTTTGTAAATAAGCTCATTTGTGTTGTATTTTAGATTCCACATATAAGTGATATCATATGGTGTTTGTCTTTCTCTGTGTGACTTACTTTGCTTAGTGTGTGATAATATCTAGGTCCAGGGAATTCCCTGGTGGTCCAGTGGTTAGGACTCGGTGCGACCACTGCCAAGGGCCCGGGTTCAATCCCTGTCAGGGGACTAAGATCCCCCAACCTCGCAGTGCGGCAAAAAACAAACAAAACAAAACAAAAAACAAAACTCTAGGTCCATCCATGTTGTTGAAAATGGCATTATTTCATTTCTTTTTACAGCTGAGTGATATTGCATTGCGTGTATGTACCACATCTTCAGCCATTGGTATTAATAAGACCTAGAGAGAATGTTTAGCATTGGCTGGCTTTTGTTTCTAGGTTTGGGGTGTAGTGTCTTTCTGTGGCTCTCCACAGCGGTGCTGAGTGTTGCCTGGAGTCAGTGGAAGACGTTTCCGGGGCAGCATGGAATCGCTTTGCGAAGGCATCACTTACTATGATCCTCACCTGATGGCACCTGGTCTCCATGCTGGGCAGGTGTTCTGAGCTTAGGAGCAGACCCTGGGGAGTCCTGGGACACAGGCCCGGTGGCTCCTTCCTGGCAGGAGCTCCAGTCTCTCCGTGAGGGAGGGAGGGGGGCGTTACCTGCCACAGGGACTGAGCGTGGACGTGGGGTCCTGGTTCATGGGAGCTGGCCCTCTGCGTGTTTCATGTTCAAGGAAACCTGCTCAGGTGGGACAGGCCTGTTTGTGAGGATGTCAGGGAAGGCAAGGCCTGAGAAGCAACGTCACGGCTCATTTCACGATGAGCAAAGTGTGGCTTATCCGGGTTAAAGAGCCCTGAGTCGTGCAAAGCTGCACAGCACGGGTGCCACGAGCGGGCGTGGCCCACTTTTCAAGGTCGGCAGACAAAGCACACTTTGTCGCCTGAATCAGGAAGTACGACACCCCTGACAGCAGACATTTCGTGAGTGAGACATGTGCGGACGCGGGGCCCGGGAGTTACAGGGACTCCTCTTTTCCCAGGTCTGTTTATCCTCGACGTGAATCCATTCTCACTGCCCAAGACTCAGACAACCAGGTGGACGGATTGCCTCTCAGGTCTTCTGCTTCCCAGGGCCAACCTCCAGTAGTTTCCTCCTCCTGTGCACCCTTCCCCCGCCCTCGCCTCCCCCGCACACCCTGATCTTGTGCAAAATTTATAAGCTACAGAAAAGTTAAAAAAAAAACAGTAGAAGGAATATTTTATACTTTTCACTTAGATGCATCAGTTCTTACCATTTCACCACGGCTCCTTTGCCTCTCTCCATACATACGGACACGCATGTACTGAGTCTGCAGCTCACTTCACGGACGCCCTTCTGCTGTCCTTTCCTCCGTAGGACCAAAGCCACTAGGCGACCAGTGTTGTCACCTGCAAGGACATCATGCTACTTAAGATGCTGGGTTCTTCTTTTTTTTTTTTTTCGCTGTACGCGGGCCTCTCACTGTTGTGGCCTCTCCCGTTGCGGAGCACAGGCTCCGGACGCGCAGGCCCAGTGGCCACGGCTCACGGGCCCAGCCGCTCCGCGGCGTGTGGGATCTTCCCGGACCGGGGCACGAACCCGCGTCCCCTGCATCGGCAGGCGGCCTCTCAACCACTGCGCCACCAGGGAAGCCCCGGGTTCTTCTTTTTAATCCTTTTTTAAAGAAAAACAAAATACACATAAAAACTCAAACAGTATTTAAGTACAGAAATGCCAGCCCCAGCACTCCTCTCTCCAGGAGTCCGCGCATATTAGTTTTACAAATAAATAGGCGCATTACGTTCTGAGCTGAACAGTACCTGTGGACTCGTGCCTTGTTGTTTCCTACAGATCTACCTGTTTAGTGTTTTGTTTTTAAATTAGTTTTGAAAAAGTTTCAATAAGTAATGCATTCACATAGTTTAAAACTCTAAATAGAGAAAGTATTCAGGGAAAAGTCTCATTTTATCCCAGGCACCTCCCTCTGGGATCTCCTCCCCACGCCCAGTGTCCAGGGTGTGATTCTAGAGTTGTTGTTGTTTTTTTTAAGATTTATTTTTAATTAAGTAATTTGTTTATTTTATTTATTTTTGGCTGCGTCGGGTCTTAGTTGCGGCGTGCAGGCTCTTTGTTGTGGCGCGAGCGCTTCTCTCTAGTTGTGGCGCGTGGGGTCCAGAGCGCGTGGGCTCTGTAGTTTGTGGCACGCGGGCTCTAGTTGAGGTGCACGAGCTCAGTAGTTGTGGCGCGCGGGCTTAGTTGCCCTGCGGCATGTGGGATCTTAGTTCCCTGACCAGGGATCGAACCCGCGTCCCCTGCCTTGTAAGGAGGATTCTTTATCACTGGACCGCCAGGGAAGTCCCCGATTCTGGAGTTTCTAAGTACAAGCTGTTCTCATTCTTCCCTTTTTACACAAAAAGCAGCGCGCTCACACTGTTCCACAGTTTACTTTTTTTCCAGTTAGCATCATGTCTTGATGTTAAGGTAAAGTGATTTCTAAGGACATACATTTAGGTGGGACTGAATAGTTCTGTAATACGGTGAAAGTTTCTGTTTAATGTGTTAGATTTACCAGAAATTAAGCTACTATTTCTAATACAAACGGTGGGTAACTTGTTTTGAAGGCAGGAAATCTAAAACACAAACCATTTATTTAGGTAGGATTCTTTGAAGGTGATGAAATCTGGGGTACGCTTTGAGATTTTTTTAAATTGAAGTAGAGTTGATTTACAATTTTGTGTTAGTTTCAGGTGTACAGCAAGTGATTTGGTTATACATATATACCTGTATATATCTATATTCTTTTTAAAAATTATTTTCCATTATAGTTTATTACAAGATACGGAATAAAGTTCCCTTGTTTTTTATCTGTTTTAAATCAATATATAGTAGTGTGTATCTGGTAATCCCAAACTCCTAATTTATCCCTGCCCCGCATCCCCTTTGGTAACCATAAGTTTGTCTTCTATGTCTGTGAGTTTATTTCTGTTTTGTAATTAATTTGTATCATTTTAAAATACAAATGATATATACATATATCATATGATACCATATGATATTTGTCTTTCTCTGGCTGACTTACTTCACTTAGTATGATAATCTCTAGGTCCATCCATGTTGCTATAAATGGCATTATTTCATTCTTTTTATGGCTGAGTAGTATTCCATTGTATATATGTACCACATCTTCTTTATCCATTCATCTGTTGATGGACATCTAGGTTGCTTCCATGTCTTGGCTATTGTCAATAGTGCTGCAATGAACATAGGGGTGCATGTATCTTTTTGAATTATGTTTTGTCCAGATATATGCTCAGGAGTGGGATTGCTGGGTCGTATGGTGGCTCTATTTTTAGTTTTTAAAGGAACCTCCGCACTGTTCTCCATAGTGGCTGCACCAACTTACACATTCCTACCAACAGTGCAGGAGGGTTCCCTTTTCTCCACACCCTCTCCAGCACTGGTTGTTTGTAGACTTCTTGACGGTGGCCATTCTGACCGGTGTGGAGATTTTTGACAGACACACGTTCCTGAGGGGTTTTGAAGGCGTTTTGATTAGAGAAACGTACACTAAATATGTATGTGAAATAGCACATTTCTCATACAACACCTTGTGCTGTTGTGATACCTTTTATCTGGGGATCTCAAAGAACTAATTTTAGAAGTTCTAAGGCACATGCAAGGTACAGCAGCCATCATTCCTCCCATTTCACAGACAGGGAAACGAGGCTCGTGGTTAAGTCGCAGCATGGTCAACATCGAGGTTTTACTGGGCATCCTGAGGACGCAGGGCAGAAAGGTAAGTTTATGCATCACGTCCTCATGGTCCCAACGGAAAAGCAGCCGGCACGCCTTCTCGGGCCTCGGTGCTGGCACTCTGTTTCCTTTCCACTCACCCAAAGACCCGGAGTGTCCTGAGGGCTGGCGGTGTGACAGCTTTCAGAGTTAACAAGTTCCTCCCTATTCCTTTATCTTTCGAGATTAAGGACCTTCTCTATTGTTTGCCTTTTACATGTGTTAAATGCGTCCTGGAATCCCAAACGCCCCCCACAGCTGTCCCCAGTCTTCTGTGTTCTCCCCTGTGGAGGGCGGGCTGAGGAAGGGAGTCCCCCATCTGAGTCCTCTGTCTGTGCCTCCTTTACTTCCCATCTGTTTTTAAGGGAAGGTATAAATCCCTCCTATTCAAGGTGAGTTCCTCTACCTTTATGCTGGGTTCCAATCCTCCAGACTCCTTGAGAATGACTTTAACCTTCTCTTTCTCTCCAGCATCATCAATTCCTTTCCTGTCTATGGGCTCTTTGATTAGAAACATGCAGGAGTGTCTTCAAGGTAACAACCAGAAACAAACACAACAAAACCAGGTAAACGCCAAGGCTTCACTTGACTTTCCCTTTCTGGGTATTGTCTTTCTTCCCTTCTCTGTTGGGGACACATCTTTCTGACTGCTGCCTGGGTTCCCCATAAAGCACCCCTCTGTAATCCAGTCTCCTGCAATGACTCCATCAAAGGCCACCAACACTTGAACCATGAATGTTTCTCAGCTCTCATCCTTTTTTTTTTTTTCACTTGATGATGTTAACCAAGCTCTTTTCGGAAATTCCTTCTCTGAGCGCAGCACACACCATTTTCTGGGGCTCCCTACTGCCTGCTGTTCCCGCAGCCTCTCTTTCTTTTCCCACAGCAACAAGGCTCTTAAACCTTGATTTGCAGCTTTGATAGGTCTTTGAAGGCCCAGGTAACCGGTGACAATGTCTGCTGGGTACTTTCAGCTGATCCACAATGCCACCTTTCTCCCATGGCCAGCATCCTCTCTCTTCTCCACCCAGACTGGCTCTTCCTCCTGGTTCAAACCTTCGCATGGTGGAATTGAGTTTTCCTTTCCCCTTTCCTTCGCCCCACCACACCTAGTCAAACACAGGTGCCCAAGATTTTTCCTCTGTAACCCAGAAACATTTCCAAGGCTTTGCCGTCACCGTTTCCTTTCATTGTCCAATTAAATAATTTGAGTCTCCCTCTAAAGTGACCGCAAGATGTCCAGAACCCGTCCCCTCACAGGGCTCCTCTTCTAGGGTCCCCAGGCTGAGACCCGTTCAGTGGTCACTGCACACAGGCCCTGTCCCCTCCTTCATTTCTCAAGGCTACCTTTCACACACACAAAGATACCACCAGACTGTAAAGGTTGATAAACATTTCTGAAGACCTGAGATGTTACAAAAGGAATGAAAATGCTTGGAAACAATGCTTTATAATTGGACATCCGAGATCACTGCTTCTCAGGTCCCTGGGCCCCAGGCTGGGCCCTTCTGCAAGGCTGCCCCTTCCAGAGGTCCTCCCTTCTCAGGCCTCTACTCCCCCACCCCCGGTCCTTCGGTCTTGTCCACCTTCTTCAGTTAAAACTGTCACAACTTTTGCAAAGATGCTCTTCTCCACAAAGAAGTCTCACCCATCACACGGTCCTTCAGTCTGCCTCTATTTCCTCTAGACCTTGTTGATATCCTTACCTTCGCATAACCAAAAAAGAGCTTTCCTTCTGAAGTAAGAATCTTGTTGCCATTCCTACAACGTGGAACAGCTTTAGTTTTTAAAATAGCACTATTTACTTATTTATTTATTCATTCATTTATGTTCTTGGCTACCCTTGGAAATGTTTCCTCTGTCTGGAACTCTATCCACGCAGGGCTTCAAATATTAATTCCTACTTATCTTTCAAAACTCACTCAAGATTGGCCTCTTCTGAGATGCTTTTGTTGATCTGTCCCCCCCTCCCCGCCACCCTCATTCTCATCCTGGTTTGGATGTCTCTCCTCTGGGCCTGGAGGCTGTAATCTTAGATCTTAATAGCTCTGGCTACACAGCTCTGGAACCTCCGGTTTAGGGGCCTGTATTCCTCACTGGACAGGAAGGTCCTGGACGGAAAGAGTCCTACCTTCTTTTATGTGCACCTGGGGAACAGCATAGTGCTGGGATACAGTAGGTGTTCAACGTATGCGCACGAAACGGGGAAATGAAAATACACTCATGCTTATCTCACCGCTGTATTTCAATCTCTCACCACTTCACGCCACACTACTACGGAGTTCTGGAGGGCTCGTGGTTTCAACTTCATAAACGTGATTTCATTAGTTTTGAAAAGTAATAGTAAATAAAATAAAAATGTTTTATATGTAACACAAAAGTTCAAACAATACTTAAAATCAGAAAGAAGAAAGTGAGAATTACGGGAAATACTCATTATTGAGTACTCTTCCAGTTTTCTGTGCGTCTAGGTTGAAGTAGCAGAATATGCCATCCCAGAATTTGCCTCTTTGGCATAAGAATTGCTTTGAGCCATTCTTTTTTTTTTTTTTTTTTTAAGAAACTGCACAAGCAGGAGAAACTCTGAGAACAGAGTAGAAATCTACCCTTTTGTCGGGAAATTCACATTAATAAGGGAAATCTCCATTTCTAACACATCTCCCCCTCTGTACCCGGAAAAGGAGGACGATTCTAAATCACACAACCGCTTATCCATGGAGGAGGCAGCAGACTGAAATCTGCATAACAACCTTACCCTTGTTTACTGTGCTTTTCCTTAGAACCTCCCTTAACTGGCTCCCCTCCCCCCTTTCCCCTCCCCCAACATCTTTGTCTTTATTTGAAGATGGTGTTTAAAATGATGGCTTGGATACCTCCTGGAGTTTACTAAATTTTCCTGGTGTCTCCCATGTATACCTGAGGTATACATGTTAATAAACTTGCATTTGTTTTTCTCCTGTATCTGTCTTTTATTATAGGGAGTCTTAGCTAAGAACTCAAAAGCAAAGAGGGAAAATTATATGTATATGTTCACACACACACACACGAATACTATTTTACAAAAATGGGATCATTATATCAATAATGCATCTTCGATACATTTGATGTTAATAAGTATAACTGCATTGTTATTTTTATGGCCTGCAGAGTATTCCTGATACGGAGGAACTGATTACCTGCAAAGCTGTGATCAATAACCTTGCATGTACTTTTTTCTTTCATTCTCTGTTCTTGCATTTATTGCCTCAGGGCAAATTTTTACAAATGTTATTCTTCGATCAAAGATAAATTTCGCAGTAGAGCAATAATTGCTAAACTGTCATTCGGGACCTTTACCTTTGGTTTCTGGACTCACAGGTGGGCTTGGCAGGATGTGTGTGCATGCACTCCTGTGTCTACAGATTTTCTCCCATCACTTGCACGTTTTGCTGGCGAGAAGTCCATGACTTTTATTAGTTTCTCCGAGAGGCCATGACACAGAAGAGCTGTGATTTACTGAGTATCTCTATGTGCCAAGCACGGAGCCAAGCACATACAATTAACCTTCACATGAAGCCTTTATCCCCATTTTACAGATGAGGAAACAAAGTCACAGAGGCTCCCTCCTCTTCCATACATTCTGCAAACCACAGATTCGTCACCGCCTAGCTTCCCTTGCCTGCCAGTTAACAGCCCAAGGCCTTTCCAACTGTTTTCCGAGGCCAACCAGCCTCCCCAGGCCTCTCCAAAGGCCTTCCACTCCAGATCAGATCCTTGCGGTTCCATGTTGAAGCGACTTCCAGTGGAGTAGAGTTTCCAGCAGCACCGCTATCTGGGCTAACGCTAATTTTGGAATAAGTCTTTAATCTTTGAAGATCTTCTCTGTTGTCCGCAAAGAGCTCCTTAAATATGGAGTATTATCTAATTTTCAGGGTGTTTGTTCCCCCGGAACGCCGAGAGACGCCTTGTTGGTACTGGTTGGTTTTTCTCCTGACACAGTTAACTCACTGCACTGCCATTTGTTTTAATAAATAAATATTTATTTATTTTTTGGAGGAAGACCAAGCTATTTGTGGCTAGCCTACTATTTAGACTCCACGTCTCTGTGCTGCCTGCATTCCGAGGTTAGCTCCCCCTTGCGTTAAGCAGGGACTCATTTAAATGTGAGCTGTCACACGACAGCACGGTCAACCCCGGGAGGGAAAGAAAACCCCGGGGACCGGCTGGCAGGTAGGGTTGCGTGCGGCGGAGCCAGGTGCGCAGGCGCTGAAGGAAATTCCAGCCCCGCCGAGGTCATCTCAGCCTCACCGGGAGTTGCTAACACCCAACACCGCTGTGCCTCCCCTGACCAGGGATTTCTATAACCTACCAAAGGAGGAAACGGAGAACTGACTCCGAGTAAAAGTTTTCTTTCGCTAACTGGTCACATGCTGGTCACCTGCTAAGAAGTAGGTGCGTAACACAGGGAGGGTTTACACAAGAAACGGCTCCTCAAAATACGGTCTCTGATCTCAAACGGGAAGAACAAGACCCAGGGCCCCCCCGGCTCCCCAGGGGCCCAGGCGAAGGGCGGGTCAGCGGCCCACCCTTTGGGCCCCGGGGACACCCGCCGGCCGCGCAGAGCCACCGACAGGACGCCACGCGCGCCGCCGTCCGGCGCCGGCGACGGGGCCTCGACTGCGCACGCGCGCTGCCCGCCGCATCCCGGGCCGCGCAGAACCTTCGGGAAGGCGGGGGCGGAGGGGGCGGCCGGGGCGGGGCGCATGCGCGGCGTCAGGGCCGGGCGGAAGTGTCGTCGCTGCGCCGCCGCCGCGTGACGTACTTCCTGTTTGTTGTTGGAGAAAGGAGAGAAAGGAAAGCGCGAGGACCGTCGCAGCCCAGCCGCTACCGCCAGCCGTGCTGCCGTGTCGGAGCCGAGGAACCCCGGTTGCCGCTCCGTCGCGCCTTCCGCCGCCGGCTCCCGCGTCCTCGGTGAGGGCCGCCAGCGGCCGGGGGGGCGGGCCCGGCGGCCCACCTGACCCGGGCCCTGGCCGCGGCGGGCCGGGGGCCGGGCTTGGTGTGAGACCGGGGTCGGGGGCGCGGGGGGCAGGCGGGGGGCAGGCCGGGGGCCGCGTGTGGGGCCGGGGTCCAGCTCGCCCTTCGCGGCTCCCTCCCCCGGGCCCCTCCCTCTGTCCTGGGGGGGTCCTCTCCTCCCCGCGTCCTGCGGGCCGCGCGCCGGTTGTTGCGGGCGGGGGCGGGGGCGGGGGCGGTAGCGGCGCAGCCGCGTGGGAGGCTGAGTTTTTCACTCGGTTTTAAGGCCCCACGTAGACTGCCCTGAGGCCAGGAGGAGGTAGGTGTGCAGGAAGAGTAGAGGGTTGGGGGAGGCCGCGCTGCCTAGTGCGGAGACCGGGAAGCGGGCGGGGGACGCGAGGCAGCGTGTCGGGAACTCCCCGCTGGCTTCTCCGAAGTGTGTCGGAGATGGAAATGAAACTCCTGCCTTTCGGCTTACTTAAAAAGCCAGTTCGCTGGGTTTTGCTTCGGGGTGCACCGCAGTTTATATAGTTGAAGTTTCTATCAACTTTTGCCCAAGTAAGGAAAGAACTGACGCAAGAAGTGGAAATTGCAAACTTGTGTTGTCTCGCGAAACGTTTTCAGAGCGTGTGGGTCGCTCGTCGGACGCGTACCTCTGCCGGCTACGCGGAAAGGACACGGCGGTGGGGAAAAGATCTCACCAGCACTCGGGGGGCTGCCTGGGAAGGGTGGACTGAGCGGCGCCCTTTGTATTGTCAGCGTTTTTAGTTCCGTTGTGGGTTCGCAGTAAGACTTTAAGGCTAGAATCTTTTTTATTTGTTTATTTATTTATTTTTGCGGTACGCGGGTCTCTCACTGCTGTGGCCTCTCCCGTTGCGGAGCACAGGCTCCGGACGCGCAGGCTCAGCGGCCATGGCTCACGGGCCCAGCCGCTCCGCGGCATGTGGGATCTTCCCGGACT
>NC_041218.1:1295559-1306941 GCF_002837175.3 Physeter macrocephalus | reverse complement strand
CTCCGGACGCGCAGGCTCAGCGGCCATGGCTCACGGGCCCAGCCGCTCCGCGGCATGTGGGATCTTCCCGGACTGGGGCACGAACCCGTGTTCCCTGCATCGGCTGGTGGACTCTCAAACACTGCGCCACCAGGGACGCCCATGGCTAGAATCTTTTAAGGCAGGTAATTGACTTAGTGGAAGAGTTCGGCCGAATGACCAAAAAAGGAAAGAGAAACAAACTCTCAGCATTTGAACTTGTGTGTTGCTCGTTCAGTTTTTACTCTTTTTCTAATAGTTAGGCACATCCAAATGTTTTCATGATATCTGAAAGGCATTTTGTACTTCTTTCCTCCGCCCTCTCCCTAGACCACACCCTCCCCGGATTCCGCCTGGGAAGTTTAATCCAGACTGTTCCTGTTTCCAGAGGCCTTAGCTCCTGTGGGTTTAGGAGTTGAGTATTTGTACGGGCTGTGGTAGAAATATGAGTGCCCTTTGTGCATACGATCCAGGGAGCTGTGGAATTTTGGGGGTTATGCAGAGTCTTGAATTTGGGGAGTGAATTGGCTCGGTCTGGGTGTGGATGACTTGCCAGGAAGTGGGAGGAGAACAAAAGGGAATGAGAAGTTGGTTTTTGAGATTTGCCTAAGCAGGCTTTGTGTGGTGCTGTGCAAGACTAGGAGGTTGGGAGTTTAAGGGCTTTCAAAGACGTTGATATATGTTCAGCATCCTCTTCAAAATATCAGTGTTTTAAATTTTTCTTGACCTCAAAGTGGTAGATTTGGAAAGTATTTCTGGTTGCAGGATAGAGACTCACCTGGAGGGCTGGGTGGAGAGTATTATTTGAGTAATACTCTGAATACTAGGTCAGCGTAGGGCACTGTGGTGGGATACCTGCAACCAGTGGCATACAATCGCTTTCCTCTTCAAGCAAACCCGTTATTGTTTTAGGTGTTAGAACCCAGGGTAGAACCGTTTTCCCCTGTGTCAGCTCTGTTTTGGACAGTTCCACACAAATATAATAGTACTTCTCAACAGCAACGACGGCTTTCAGCCTAGCCACCTCACATACCGAGTTTGGGGTGGAATGGTCTGCATTTTTTAGTTTCAAAGCGGGCACGGTTATTTTCAGTCCGGCTTTTCAGCATCGCAGTGTAATCCTGAGCGTGTCATCTTAGTGACGTTGGTGTTACCTCTTGCCTTCCACTGGGGTGCAGTCTGTATGACTGCCTGTTCAAGGTCAGCTGCTACCTTGGTTAACGCTTAAAGGATGATTGAATGTCACTTCTGGTGTCTGTTGGTAAGGATTGAGTGAATGCAGTCTTTTGATATTTTAAATTTTTAGAAAACTTTTTTTTTTTTTTGGCCTTTTCACTTCGTTGGAAATGATCTACAATTTAGGACGGTGTTCTGTGTTAAAAATCTTTCTTGCTTAAAATTTGTCCAGGACACCACCCGGTGGCGAGAGCAGGTTAACTGCAGGCTTATCAGTGAATTAGGATGGGGTCAGTGGCGAGATTTAAGAAGTGCCATAGTTTCTCTCGGGTGAACAGAATTTGAGAGAACTTCAAACCTGAAAAAAGTGAGGTAAATGAAGAAAAGTGAAGTAGATGAAGGTAAGAATAACGTATAGAAAGACAATTTTGAAGCCTCATTGGAGAAAATGGCTTCCTGGATATGTCAGCTAGAAAAAAATTTGATGCTTTTATTGTAGATTATAATGTGTTTTTCAAACTTTTATATTTTTAGGGAGACATACAAAAAACAGTTGATTCCTTTTGTTTCAATATCCTATTTAAGAAAGCAGTAAATTTTGGAGCGTGTGCTCTAGAGTGTGAGCTCGCTCCTCTTCCATTCTTCCATCAGAGGATAAAACTTTTGTTTGTGAACTGAGTAAATCTTTTTAAAAAATACGTGATTTTTAAGGTGGGGGAGATTTCTGAAAAAAAAAAAAAAAAAACAAAAATAGTTAGAAGGGTTGCAATGTACATCAAAGTAGAAAAGGTTCTTATTTATATCCCTCACCTTATTTCAGAAGTTATGTTATTTAGGCATAGTTTGGTTTTCTCTTAAAATTGTCCTATGTAAAATTTGTAAGGACTTATGGCCATTTTAAGTAAAAAGCACCAATCATTGCATATGGCCGTGAGGCAGTAGAACTACTGGCTGTATGTCAGAATACTCCAGGTATTTTAGGGTTCCGAAGCTCAGTTGCAAGGATCAGTTGTCCCGGGAATGGTGAGTTCCTCGTGCAGCATGGGATTCTATGCACTCTGAAATTTTCATCCTGCCTTTTACCAAGAAAGACATTTAGAGCTTACCTTGTGCGTGTGATGGCGCACTGGGGCTCTCCTGTGAGGTCCTTTGGGCAGGCCTGGAATTTTAATTGTGTTCCTTTGTGACTATAGCATTGTCCTGGACCCAGAGTACTCAGAAAATATTGGTTGAATTGGATCCTTTTTCCCGGTTTGTCTGTTCCCTGATTAACCACTCTCTGTGGTTAATAATGGAATCCAGAGTTTAGGAAGGTTGGACAAAAATACAGATAGCATACAAATTCAGTTCACAAGTACCAGGACTGAGTACTTGTCATGTGTTATTTTAATGAAATGAAGTTAGTCATGCCTCCACGTGTCTAATAAGTGATGATTGCCAGTTGAAAGAATGGTCTTGGATCCTGAGTTATAGAGGAAATAACTTCCCTTGTTTGTTTCTTTTTTTTTTAAATTTATTTTTGGCGGCATTTGGTCTTCGTTGCTGCGCGCGGGCTTTCTCTAGTTGTGGCGAGCAGGGGCTACTCTTCGTTGCGGTGCGCGGGCTTCTCATTGCGGTGGCTTCTCTTGTTGCGGAGCACGGGCTCTAGGCACGCGGGGTCAGTAGTTGTGGCGCACAGGCTCAGTAGTTGTGGTTCGCGGACTCCAGAGCGCAGGCTTGGTAGTTGTGGTGCACGGGCTTAGTAGTTGCTCTGCGGCATGTGGGATCTTCCCGGACCGGGGCACGAACCCATGTCCCCTGCATTAGCAGGTGGGTTCTTTTTTTTTTTTTTTTAACATAATAGGGTTTTTTTTTTAAGATGTTGGGGGTAGGAGTTTATTAATTAATTAATTATTTTTTTGCGTGTTGGGTCTTCGTTTCTGTGCGAGGGCTTTCTCTAGTTGTGGCTAGCAGGGGCGCAGGCGGGTTCTTAACCACTGGAGCACCAGGCAAGTCCCCCCTTTGTTTGTTTCAGGAATGCTTTGAGGCATATTGAGTAAGAACGAACTTTAAGTAGATGATCTGTGATAAGGATTGGTAGTTCACCTCTGTTTCTCCCCCTACATCTGTGTGTTCTGGGAGTTCATCGGATAATGAAATGACGTGCAGGAAACTTGGCGACGTTTATCATTTATTTTCTTTTAAACTTGCCTACTTCTATTCCATTAAGCAAGTAGTATTGAAGAATAGTTTCTTGTCACAACATGAATTCATCATTTAAACGAAGATGTTTACTTTAAGATTTATCCTTTTCTAAGTTAGAAGTAATGAGTATTTTGATTTGCTGGTTTTTTTAAGCTAAAGACAGAATGTCTTCAATGGACAAATCGCATTATGTAAAACCGTGTGCAATATAAATAGCGTTCTATGGGATGGATAATAATGAAAAGCTTTCTGGAGGGAGGAAGGTTGTTTTTCCCCCTTCAGCTCCATTTTCAATATGGAGTCTCTTGGAAGGAATGAAGGAGGATTTTTATTACAAGCAGAGTAAGGTTTCTTAGACGTTAGATGGAGAGATAATTTGAGAACAGACTCTTGGGTGGAAAGATGGTTATTTTTAAAATTTTTCAATCTTTTTAAAATACTTATTTGGTTGCGCCGCGTCTTAGTTGCGCCTCGAGGGCTCCTTGGTTGCAGCAACTGGGCTCCTTGGTTGTGGCATGTGAACTCTTGGTTGCGGCATGCGTGTGGGATCTAGTTCCCTGACCAGATTAAACCCGGGCCCCCTGCATTGGGAGCCCGGAGTCTTCACTGCGCCACCAGGGAAGTCCCTATTTTTATATCTGTTATTTGGCTGCACTGTGTGGCATGCGGGAATCTTAGTTCCTCCACCAGGGATCGAACCCATGCCCCCTGCAGTAGAAGCGTGGAGTCTTAACCACTGGACCGCCAGGGAAGTCCCAAGATGGTCAGTTTAGCCCAGTTACACAGCTTATTTGTGTGGATGGGCAAGATTTGGGACAGAGTAGCCAAAGGTCTCAGAATCACAACAATCATGTTGGGCACATATATTCTTTATTTTTTTTTTTTGAATTTTTGAATTTTATTTAGTTTTTTAATACAGGGAACATATATTCTTTAAGTGTTGTTAAGAACATGGGGCATGTGTAACGACTTGGAAATTCTCCTTTAGATAACTCATTAAAGTAAAAATTTTATAACTTAAAAAAGGGTCCAGTTAAGCTGTTGAAAAAACATGGGTTCTTAGAGCTGATTCATCGTGGAGCACCTTACACTCTAGATGGGTATTTGTGTCTGTCACCTGAGGTGCTTGTTTAAAATCTTCTATGAATATTTCAGGAGGAGGGGAAGTAAATGCTTCTACTGAGTTGGCCATTTTAAGTTGACTTTACACGTCCATCCTGACACGCTCCATGGGGTGGGTGCCGCCTCTAATTCTTCCTTTTTTTGTAGAAGTGAAAATCCTGTTTGGATTTCTTGGGCTGGCAAAAACAAGGTATTAATGTGGGCCTTTCTTTTTTTTCTTTTTTTTTTTTTTTTCCGGTACACGGGCCTCTAACCGTTGTGGCTTCTCCCGTTGCGGAGCACAGGCTCCGGACGCGCAGGCTCAGTGGCCATGGCTCATGGGCCCAGCCGCTCCGCGGCATGTGGGATCTTCCCGGACCGGGGCACGAACCCATGTCCCCTGCATCGGCAGGCGGACTCTCAACCACTGCGCCACCAGGGAAGCCCGTGGGTCTTTCTTAAAGAGGAAGTGTTGTAAAGAGAACTCTGGAAAAGCAGGGGACACCTGTATTAGTAAACTGGTCAAGGGGTAAAAGACTATGCAACGACTGCACGTTAGAGATGATGTTTACAGTTAACGACCACCTCTTTGTCAGTTGTGAAGAAAACTGTCTAGGCTCTCTCCTTCCAGGGTACCTTGAGATGTGAGCTAATTATGATGTGAAACCATAATGCTTGGTAAGTACATACAAGTATTCTTAGTTTCATCATTTATAATTTTATTTTTGGTTTTGATGTACATAGTAGTAGTTCAGGTACAGGCAGACCTCGTTTTACAGTGCTTCCCTTTATTGCACTTCTTAGATCCTGCCTTTTTTACAAATTGAAAGTTTGTGTCAACCCTGCATTGATCAAGTCTTTTGGCCCCATTTTTTCCAACAGCTTTTGCTCACTTTGTATCTCTGGGTCACATTTTGGTAATTCTCGCAATATTTCAGATTTTTTCATTATTATGTTATGGTGATCAGTCATCTCTGATGTTACTGTTGTAATTGTTCTGGGGCCCTAAAAACCCCGCCCATCTAAGACAGCTCGTGTTCTGTCTGCTCCACCAACCCGCCATCTCTCTCGCCCTCCTCTGGCCTCCCTGTTCCTGAGACACAACAGTATTGAAATCAGGCCAGTTAATAACCCTCAGTGGCCTCCAAGCGTTCAAGTGAGGGAAGAGTCGCATGTCTGTCACTTTAAATCAAAAGCTAGAAATGCTGAAGCTGAGAGAGGAAGGCGTGTGGAAAGCTGACAGGCTGAAGGCTAGGCCTCTTGTGCCAAACAGCCAAGGCGTGAAGGCAAAGGAACGTTCTTGAAGGAGATTAAGGTGCTGCTCCAGTGAGCACACGAATGGTAAGAAAGCAACACAGCCTAATTGCTGTTGAGGAGAAAGTTTTAGTGGTCTGAACAGGTGAACAAACCAGCCACACCATTGCCTGAAGCCAAAGCCTAATGCAGGCAAGGCCCTGACTCTCTTCAAGTCTGTGAAGGCTGAGACAGGTGAGGAAGCTGCAGAAGAAAAGCTTGAAGCCAGCAGAGGTTGGCTTATGAGGTTTAAGGAAAGAAGCTGTCTCCATAACATAAAAGTGCAAGGCGAAGCAGCAAGTGCTGATGTAGAAGCCACAGCAAGTTATCCAGAAGATCTAGCTAAGATCATTAATGAAAGCGGCTGCACGAAACAACAGATTTTCATTGCAGATGAAACAGCCTTATGTTGAAAGAAGGTGCCATCTCGGACTTTCATACTAGAGAGGAGAAGTCAATGCCTGGCTTCAAAGCTTTGAAGGTCAGGCTGACTCTCTTGTTAGGGGCTAAAGCAGCTGATGACTTCAGTTGAAGCCAGTGCTGATTTTCCATTCCAAAACCGTAGGGCCCTTAGGGTTATGCTCAGTGTACTCTGCTTGGGCTCTGCACGTGGAACGACAAAGCCTGGATGACAACATATCTGTTGACACCATGGTATACTGTATATTTTAAGCCCACTGTTGAGACCCACTGCTCAGAAAAAAGATTCATTTCAGAAAACTACTGCTCCTTGACAGTGACGCAAGAGCTCTGATGGAGATGTACAGTGAGGTTCATGTTGTCTTCATGCTTGCTAACACAACATCCATTCCACAGCCCACGGATCAAGGAATAATTTTGACTTTCAAGCCTCGTTATTTAAGAAATACATTTCATAAGGCTGTGGCTGCTATAGATAGCGATTCCTCTGATGACCTGGGCAAAGTCAGTTGTAAACCCTTTGGAAAGGATTCACCATTCTAAATGCCATTAAGAACATTTATGATTCATGGGAAGGGGTCAAAATACCAACGTTCACAGGAGTTTGGAAGAAGTTGATTCTAACCTTCATGGATGACTTGGAGGGGCTCAAGACTTCAGTGGAGGAAGTAACAGCAGATGTGGTGGAAACAGCGGGAGAACTAGAATTAGAAGTGGAGCCTGAGATGCGGCTGAATTGCTGTAATCTCAGGATAAACTTTCACAGAAAAGCCTTGCTGCTTATGGAGAGCAAAAGAAAAATGGTTTCTTGAGATGGAATCTACTGCTGGTGAAGATGCTGTGACGATTGTGGAAGTGACAACAAAGGATTTAGAGTATGACACGAACTTAGTTGATGAGGCAGCAGCAGGGTCCGCGAGGACTGAGTCCAATTCTGAAAGAAGTTCTACCATCGATAAAACGCTACCAAACAGCACGGCACGCTGCAGGGAATCCTTGTGAAAGGAAGAGTCAGTTGATGCAGCAAACTTCATGGCTTCGTTTTAAGAAATTGCCACGGCCATGTAGCCACCAACATGGAGGCAAGATCCTCCACCAGCAGAAAGATACTGAGGGCTCAGATGATGCGTAGCATTTTTTTTTAGCAATAAAGGTTTTTAAAAAATTAAGGTATATACATTGTTATTTTCGAGATAATACTCTTGCGCACTTAACAGGTATAATGTAAAGTAACCTTTTATATGCACTGGGAAGCCAGAAAACTTTGTGTGACTCACTTAATTGGCTTTATTGTGGTCTGGAGCCAAACCCACAATATCTTTGAGGTGCCTGTATACAATTTATAAGTATGTGCACATATCCTGGGGAGGTGTACACTTTTCTACTCAAGTGGTCCGCACGTGAGTTTAGGTACCATGAGACTTAAGTGTGTGTTCTGAAACTCCTAACATTGAAGGCGAATAAATTTATTGGAAGAGGCAGGGTTTGTTTTTGTTTTGTTTTTTTGGCCGCGTAGCGTGGCTTGCGGGGATCTTAGTTCCCCGACCAGGGATTGAACCTGTGCCCTCGACAGTGGAAGCGCGGAGTCTCAACCGCTGGACCGCCAGGGAAGTCCCAAGAGGCAGTTATTTTTGGTTTATGGGTATTAAGCTAGTTAGTGGCTTTACTAAAGAGGCAGCGTTAAAATTTTTTTACTCGATTAGGCCTGTTTTGTTGGAAATTGCATAGATTAACAAACTAGTCCTAAGAAACATTCTTTTTTTTTTCTTAATTGAAAATCTAAAGCATTGGTTTTCTCCAGCTTCCTTAACATACAGTAGATGGTGTCAGTGGGAAATCAAGAACTTTGATCATTGTTGTTAGAAACGAGCATCTTCCCACTCCTCACCCAGGTTCCCTTTAAGTCTGCGTCGGTTTTTGTTAGGACCGTCCCTGTTGGCGTGAGAACTCCTGTTGGACGCTGGTCCTTTCCAGGGTGGGTGCCGGTGGTCACACTGGGGGCTGAGCACTGGAAATGGGGCTCGTGCGACCGAGGGGCTGAGTTTCCAGTGCTGTTTAGTTTTAATGACTGTAGGTGTAAGTGACTGTGTTTGGCTTGCGGGTCCGGCAGCTCGGTTTGAGGTGGTGTTTGCCGGCAGCAGTTCCCACCTGCCTGAAGTCCTCGTGGACACAGCTTTTAAAAGTCTGTTCCTGCGTTTCCACGCAGCGTTCTGTCACAGAAACCGTGCCTCGTTTTCCGCGGCTGAGGGGGAGGTGCGCTGACCCCCGGGTGCGGGGCGTGGAAGCACGCTGCTCCCTCCCCCCAAGGGCAATTGAGAAGGGAGCCAGGTCGAGGGGTCTCAGGCCCCCGAGGGCCCGTGTGTTGTGGTATTTCCTGTCCCCTGTAGTGCCAGCCGAGCACGGAGGTGACGGGGACAGACATGGACACTGGAGGTGTTGGGGGGCGGGGTCCAGGTTCTCACTCATCCTCCAGCCTTACAGTCTTCTCTGGGGAGGAGGACACTTGGCCAAGTGTTAGGGGCTAGGTGACGGCCACTTAAAATATTTAGAAATACTGAATTCTGTAGATAAATTCCTGATACAAGTGTGTAAGTGGCTTTTTTGTTCTGTATTGTTTTTTTTTTCACTTGCGGGATCTTAGTTCCCTGACAAGGGGTTGAAGCCAGGCCACCAGTGAAAGCACGGAGTGCTGACCAGTTAACCAGTGGACCGCCAGGGAGTTCCCATTAGTGGCTTTTTATTTTGTGTAAAACTCCGGGGTTAGTCCAAAGTAATTTGAATGCAATTAACCTTTTATGGATTTTGGCAAAACTTAGATTGTTTCTTTTATGCTTGATTATTCTGAAGTGGCAAGAAGTGAATTAATCTGTGGCTGACACTGCAGGGTGGTTGGTGGTTGTGGGATCAGTACTGAAGCCGACTTCTCAGGTTTCCAAGGAGGTATCCTTGGGATAAGGGACCTCACTTGATCCTCTGTTTCTAGACCTTGGGGTATTGTCACTTTATTGTCTCTAGAGCACGTGTTTTTTTTTTTTTGTTTGTTTGTGTTTTTTTTTTGCGGTACGCAGGCCTCTCACTGTTGTGGCCTCTCCCGTTGCGGAGCACAGGCTCTGGACGCGCAGGCTCAGCAGCCGTGGCTCACGGGCCGCGCCGCACTGCGGCACGTGGGATCTTCCCGGACCGGGGCACGAACCCGTGTTCCCTGCATCGGCAGGCGGACTCTCAACCACTGCGCTACCAGGGAAGCCCTAGAGCACGTTTTAATTTAGTTTGTATTAAAATTTGTTAATCTCTTGGCACTGGTTGAATACTAAAAAGATAGTGTTGATAAGGGAGAGTGTCCATAGCATCAAGTACTTGAGCCCTGCCCTCGCAGCAGGGCTTGATGGCGCAGGCTGACTCCATAACCTCTTTCTTTGCCCCACTGTCTCCATAACCTCTCCCCAACACTCTGTTCATACTTTCTTAATTGTATATGCCTAACTTGTTTACAGGTCTGTCTTTTCCTAAACTTGGTGACTTGGTCCCACGAGTATCATGATTGTTTTCAATGTTAAATTTACATAGTGAAATTCACTCAGAATTACATCATTGTTTTTACTGAGAGTGAATGCGTTGATGGTGTAATTGGTATCCAAAAGGGTTGATCATTTGGGATGGTGGGCCGCCATATCCAAGGTGGAATTTATGGGCAAAAGCTGTGAACTTCACTTGTCTGAAGAGCCATAGTCGTACAAAGTGAGTAATAGGAGGCAGGACAGTGACCGCAGGCTCAGAAAGACCACGGCTTAGCCAAGTCTGTGTTGGTCATCGGGTTCTGGTGTTTCCTAGGGGAGTTGAGGGAAGTGCGGCAATGGTGGTCTTACTTTTTGTTGGTGACGGCTGGAGCGTGTCCTCATTATCAGTGTTGGGTTCTGGGTGCCAAGGAATTGCAGCTTTGGAGCTTCCTCTCGGCCGGCACCAGGGTAGTGTTCTTAGGAGTTAACTGCAAAGAAATGTGAGGCTGTATTAGCCTAGAGAGTGAAAACTGCATGAAGATAAAGCCCTTGAATGTTTGAGGACATCTGTGTGGAAGAGAAATTCAAATGCCTTATGTAACCTGAACAAGGACCTAGAGGGACAGTTCCCTGCAGGCTCCACTGTTCAGAAAGAAGAAGTAGCCGTCCAGAACTAAGGGCTGCTCCCAGAGTCTGTTGGGGCAGAGAGAGTGTGGACTGGTTAGTGTTTGTTGTAGTGGGAAGGTGGTTTGAATTTGGTTTCTTAAAAGGTCATTTTTGTTTAATAGGACCGGGTTGATACTGTTGGGCCAAGTCTGTGCTTTGAGAATCACTGTGTTGGGGGGTTTCAAGATAATAGTGTTTTCAAATTCCGGCATTTCTTCTGCATTTGTCTGCTGGAATTCATCTATAAAAAGAAGGTTGGCTCATCAGCTATTTGGTTTCACATGTAGTTTGCATAGGAAAGGCAGTGCAATAAATGCTTAATTTTTTTTTTTTATTGCTGTTACGTATGCTTTAAAAAATTTATTTTTTTGGCTCCGCCTTGTGGCTCTGCAGGATCTTAGTTCCTTGCAGTGGAAGCATGGAGTCCTAATCACTGGGCCCCCAGGGAAGTCCCTGGTATGTGTACTTTAAATGCACGACAGAGAAATAGGTAGTAGGGATTTGATGTGCAATATGAGAAATATAATTAACACTGCTGTGTGTTATATGTGAAAGTTAAGAGTAATCCTAAGAGTTTTCATCACAAGGAAAAAATACTTTTCCTGTGTCTTTTATTTTGTATTTATATGAGGTGATAGATGTTCTCTAAACTGATTGTGATAATTGTTTCGTGATGTATGTAAGTCGAATTGTCATACTGTGCACCTTAAACATGCGTAGTGCTCTATGTCAGTTATACCTCAGTAAAACTGGAGGAAAAAAATGCGTGACAGCCGTTCTTTTTAATACTCAGAATCCCTTCTGATCTGTGGATGTTTCATCAATTTTGCTCCGATGTCATTTTGACATGGTTGCACATTTTTCCCTTTTTGACTGACTTTTGAACTTTTTACTTTGAAACCATTGTATATTTACAAAAGAGTTGTGAAGATAGTACAGGAGTTTTCCTGGATACCATTTTTTTTTTTTTTTTTTTTTTTTTTTTTGCGGTACGCGGGCCTCTCACTGTTGTGGCCTCTCCCGTTGC